>NC_066585.1:314883320-315054005 GCF_024323335.1 Lathyrus oleraceus | reverse complement strand
AATGAACTCTTTGGGGAGATGACTAGCCATACCGAGACTCTGATCGGGGAAAGAATGGCATTGGAAGCCTGCTGCTGAGGAAAGCTACAATGATTCTTCTGCAACCACGATTTGCGAGAGATGACTCAGCAGGGAAGCAAACACTGATACGGTACCGAGGTTCTGCTTCAAGGAAAGAACCCATGGATCTGGCATTAGGATTATCGATTTGGCTCGAACTCTAACGAGCAACCACTTCTGCTGGGAAGATACAGTCTGTCACTGTCAACTCCGCTGAGGATATATAGTCTGGCACTGTCAACTCTACTGGGGAGTGTATGTCCTGAAACAACGCTTGGGGAAGTACAGTGGTGAGAACCTGTTGGGGATTGAAGAATCCAACACTCTGATCAGCTCTGCAGGATAAGACACCAGATTCGTCTGTTGGCGACCTCACTGGGGAGATATTCACGATCATCTGCAGGGGATTTTAAGGAAATGCCCCGAGGGTATCTGTTCTGAATAGACGATCCAAAGCACTTAAATTTACAGCAATTTTAAATGTTTATTAAGCATGTACCTGTAAAGCCCTTATGTGTCATGATGCAATGTTTATCAAAAATTCGGACGTCATTTTTGCAAACAAAACAGTAAAATGAAAATGAAAACAGAGATGTACTGAATAACATGATTTTATTGATTAAATGGCCTCTAAATAGGCATTTACATCAGGAAGCAATCCCTGGAAAGAGGTAATCGCACAAAGATAAAAACAGAAATTAATCTAATGGCAATATGAAATGGATTTCTATTGGGTTCCAATTCTGCTATGACTTGCCCGTCTTCAAGATCCTCCATGATCAGCCTTCTGAAAAGTGATTGGACTGTTTCCTACCTTCGAAAATTTCCAGTCATTGACATGAGATGAGATTCAGAACTAACTAAGAACGCAGTCATTCGCTTAATCCCTAACTTTTGCCTGGATCGCCCTTTTCGGGTTTTCAATCCACCGGGATACCCATTTTTGCCTAAGTTGCCTTTTCAGGTTTTCAACTTACCGGGTGTACAATCTTTTTTTTTTTTTTGTCCCTAATTTTTGCCCGAACCTTTTCATTTTCTTGGTTCGTCGGGATGCCCATTTTTTGCCTGGACTATTCTTTTTACTGTCCAGCGGGTCTATTTTATGCGAAGTATTTTTTAACTGCGTCTGAGTTCACAGGGGAAGTGAAGTTTCCACCATCCATAGTTGCAAGCATTAAGGCCCCACCATCAAAAACCTTGGTGACAATATACGGTCCATCATAGTTAGGAGTCCACTTGCCCCTGTGATCTGTCTGAGGAGGAAGGATCCTTTTCAAAACTAAATCTCCAACTTGGAAACAACGAGGACGCACTTTCTGATCAAAGGCTCTCTTCATCCGACTCTGATACAACTGCCCATGACAAATGGCTGCCATTCGCTTCTATTCGATAAGACTCAACTCATTGAACCTTGTCCGAATCCATTCAGCTTCGTCTAGCTTGACATCCAACAAGACTCTTAGAGAAGGAATCTCCACTTCAACAGGTATGACTGCTTCCATACCATACAGAAGGGAGTAAGGGGTTGCCCCGGTCGATGTACGTACTGAAGTGCGGTACCCATGCAAGGCGAAGGGTAGCATCTCATGCCAATCTCTGTACGTGACGACCATCTTCTGCACAATCTTCTTTATGTTCTTATTTGCCGCCTCAACAGCGCCGTTCATCTTAGGGCGGTAAGGGGAAGAATTGTGATGCTGAATGTTGAAGTTCTGACACAACTCCTTCATCATTTTGTTGTTGAGATTAGAACCATTATCAGTAATGATTCTTTCGGGAATCCCATAGCGACAAATGATTTCTTTCTTGATGAACGGGCAACCACATGTCTGGTGACATTGACGCTGCCTCGACCCACTTGGTGAAATAGTCGATGGCAACAAGGATGAAGCGATGCCCATTGGAAGCAGTCGGCTCAATCTTCCCAATCATGTCAATGCCCCACATAGCGAACGGCCACGGCGAAGACATCACATTCAGAGGATTCGGCGGTACATGCACCTTATCAGCATAAATCTGGCATTTATGACACTTCCGAGCATACTTGAAACAATCTGACTCCATGGTCATCCAATAATAACCCGCTCTCAACAATTTCTTAGCCATTGCATGTCCGCCGGCGTGAGTACCGAAGGAACCTTCATGAACTTCCTGCATTAACATGTCCGCCTCGTGTCTGTCCACGCATCTGAGCAAAACCATGTTGAAGTTCCTCTTATACAGCACATCGTCTTTGTTCAAGAGGAAACTGCCTGCCAATCTTCTCAAAGTCTTTCTGTCATTGTTGGATGCCCCTGCAGGGTACTCTTGATTCTTCAGAAAGCACTTGATATCGTGATACCAGGGCTTGTCATCGACTACCAGTTCAGCAGCAAACACATACGCGGCCCTGTCAAGGCGCATCACATCGATCCTGGGAGCATGGTTCCAACGAATTACCTTGATCATGGAGGATAGAGTAGCAAGTGCGTCTGCCATCTGGTTCTCATCATGAGGTATATGATACAATTTTACTGTTGTGAAGAAAGTCAACAGTCTTCTCGTGTAGTCTCTGTAGGGGACCAGAGTGGGCTGGAGAGTATTCCAATCACCATTCACTTGATTGATCACCAGAGCTGAATCTCCGAAGATGTCCAGAGTCTTGATTCTCAAATCAATGGCTTGCTCAATACCCAAAATACAGGCCTCGTACTCAGCTTCATTATTTGTGCACTCAAAAGTCAAACGAGCGGTGAAAGGTATGTGGGCACCTTTCGGAGTTGTAATGACAGCACCAATTCCACTTCCTCTAGTATTGACAGCCCCATCAAACAACAAAGTCCACTTTTCGTTTGGATCAGGTCCCTCCTCAACAACTGGCTCTTCACAGTCTTTCATCTTGAGGAACATGATGTCTTCATCTGGAAAATCAAACTTCATCGGCTCATAATCATCAATCGGCTGCTCGGCAAGGTAGTCTGACAGAATACTACCTTTGATGGCCTTCTGTGACGTGTACTGAATATCATACTCTGTTAAAATCATCTGCCAACGGGCAACACGTCCGGTGAGAGCCGGCTTCTCGAATATGTATTTCACTGGATCCATCTTAGAAATCAACAAGGTAGTATGGTTCAACATATACTGCCTCAGTCGGCGAGCAGCCCAGGCCAAAGCACAGCAAGTTTTCTCAAGCTGCGAATATTTGACTTCACAGTCGGTAAACTTTTTGCTAAGGTAGTATATGGCATGCTCTTTTCGACCAGACTCGTCATGCTGTCCCAATACACACCCCATCGAGTTCTCAGTCACTGATAGGTACATTATCAGAGGTCTCCCAGGAACTGGAGGTATAAGGATCGGAGGTTTCTGTAGATACTCTTTTATCTTCTCGAAAGCCCTTTGACAATCTTCATTCCACCTGATAGCCTGATCTTTCCTCAGCAATTTGAAAATTGGCTCACACGTGGTTGTTAGGTGAGAGATGAACCTTGCAATGTAGTTCAACCTCCCTAAGAAACTACGGACTTGCTTCTCTGTTCTTGGCTCTGGCATTTCCTGTATCGCTTTTACTTTGTCGGGATCCACCTCAATCCCTTTTCCGCTAACAATAAAGCCCAACAGTTTTCCCGATCTCACCCCGAAAATGCATTTGTTCGGATTAAGTCTCAGTTTGAATTTCCTCAAACGCTCAAACAGTTTCTGCAAATTCACCAAATGTTCTTCTTCTGCCTGAGATTTGGCAATCATATCATCCATATAAACCTCGATTTCATGATGAATCATATCATGGAACAGAGTTACCATAGCTCGTTGATACGTTGCTCCGGCATTTTTCAGACCAAACGACATCACCTTGTAGCAGAAGGTGCCCCATGGGGTTATGAAAGTTGTCTTTTCCATGTCCTCTGGTGCCATCTTGATTTGGTTATAGCCAGAAAAGCCATCCACGAAGGAGAATACCGAGAACTGAGTTGTATTATCTACCAAAACGTCGATGTGAGGTAATGGGAAATCATCTTTAGGGCTAGCTCTGTTCAGATCTCGGTAGTCGACACACATCCGTACCTTTCCATCCTTCTTAGGTACTGGGACGATGTTCGCAACCCATGGCGGATAATTGGTGACTGCTAGAAACCCTGCATCCAACTGCTTTTGCACTTCTTCCCTTATCTTGACAGCCATCTCTGGTCTTGTTCTTCTGAGCTTCTGCTTGACCGGAGGACAACCTTCTTTGAGGGGCAAGCGGTGTACCACGATGTCTGTGTCCAGCCCAGGCATGTCCTGATAAGACCAGGCGAAGATGTCAACGTATTCTTGCAGCAATTCAATCAGCCCTTTCTTCACATCATCTCTCAAAACAGCCCCTATCTTGATTTCTCTCTTGGCGTCCTCGGTGCCGAGATTAATCACTTCAACAGACTCTCGATGCGGTTGAATAACCCTTTCCCTTTCCTCTTGTTTTAATAACCTGGTAAGCTCTTCAGATGTTCACAGTCTTCATCATCCTCTTCTTCAGCTTGAAAGATTGGATTTTCAAAGTCGAAGCGAGCCGTAGCAGAACCGTTATCAATAGGATCCGGTGATGTGCATCTGCATGAGTGATGGTATGTGCTTATGAGTGTGAACAAGAAGTGAAAACTAAACAAAACATTGCCATTTTTTTATTTTGAAAAACTGCAAAAATAGAAAGACAGTGGACGAAATATTTGAATGCAAAAAGACGTCCTTTATTTATGATAAAAATGCAAGTGTCACATAGACGGGCCCTACAATGAGTCATTACGCCCTGGGCGGAACGTAAGACTTGGATAT
Source organism: Lathyrus oleraceus (assembly GCF_024323335.1). Taxonomy (NCBI): domain Eukaryota; kingdom Viridiplantae; phylum Streptophyta; class Magnoliopsida; order Fabales; family Fabaceae; genus Lathyrus; species Lathyrus oleraceus. Next base: position 315,049,151 of record NC_066585.1, on the reverse strand, counting down.
GCATGAATAAACAAAGAAAATTACTCTTCAAGAAGAGTGACTTGGATAATCTCTTCAGAAGACCAATTGTTGATGACTTCACCCGGGATCCTCGGACGCACCCAGTTGTCGATGTCACAATCACTATCCCCATCTTCTTCGTTGACTGCAGAGACTTGACCATACTGAACGATGCCAGCACTGGAGAAAGTGATCGGCCCCTGAAGTGTTGTAGAAGTCAGAGCTGGCTGATATCCAATCCCGAATCTATCTTCTTTCACTGGTAATTCCAACAGACGCCCCCAACCGGGAGCAACACCTGAATCCACCACGGCCCGTGCCTGCTTAAAGGATGAGATAGAGGCACCCGCTTTAACCTCTTCCACCGGAGCTGCATCCTTGACTTGAACTGATTCAAAAGCCTGACACAGAGTCTCATGAATTTCACCTTCTACCTCTACATACTTGAATGTAGACAGGTTATTGACCAGGATGTCTTCCTCACCACAGACGGTGATAATTCGTCCGTTGACCGGAAACTTAATCTTCTGGTGTAGAGTTGAAGAGACTGCCCCAGCATTATGGATCCAAGGACGACCCAGCAGGCAACTGTAGGAAGGACTGATATCCATCACGTAGAAGACAGTGTTGAAGGTTTGTGATCCAATCAGAATTGGCAATTCTACCTCTCCAAACACCGATCTCTTAGAACCATCGAAGGCTCTCACAATAAGATCCGAAGGTTTCAAGACCAAACCCTCTGCTTCTAACTTCGACAGGGCTCTCTTGGGTAGCACATTGAGAGAGGAGCTTGTATCCACCAGAACATGCGATAGCACGGTGTCTCTGCATCTCATCGAGATGTGCAGAGCCTTGTTATGATTGCGTCCGGCTGGCGTCAAGTCAGAATCGGTGAAACCCAACCCGTTGTCGGCATGCACATTGGCGACGATCCCTTCTAAATGGTTTACCGAGATTTCTTGAGGTACATAGGCAGCATCAAGAACCTTCAGAAGTGCCTCCCTGTGTGCCTCCGAGCACAATAGGAGTGAGAGAATGGATATCTTGGACGGAGTCTGAATCAACTGATCGACTACCTTGTAATCGCTCTTCTTTATGATTCTCAGAAGCTCGTCCACATCCTTTGCAAAAGTGGGCTCAGAACCTCCCTGGGGTGCAGAGGTACCCTCATTCACGACATGCTTGCCTTTGGTCTTCGCCACAGCATCAGCATTATCAGCTTGGGTAACCGGTGGTGAGAACAGTCTACCACTCCAGGTGAATCGCCTGATTCCTCCAATATTGTCCACTGCGGGACCGTCAAGTTCAGGCTTCTGACCTTCTTCTACTCTCAGTGGCCGTTCCACCCCATGATCGTGCGTGTATACATTCCCCCCATAATGCCACGGAATGGCCCTTTCACTGGTGAAAGGTAAAGGACCAGGGGTTGTGATGGTCATAGTAGATCGTCGCACTGGTGGCACGGGTTGCGCTTCTGGCACACCGATCTGATTAGTTGGGTAGAAAATAGTGATAGTAGCAATATCACAGTCGTACTCGGAAATCTTATTCATTGAAATGCAAGCATCCGAAACATCGGGATCAAGTTTAATTACATCGTTATGGATTACAGAATCAGTAGGAACAACATCTGCGAATTCATCAGCAGCACCTTCAAACCCTTCTTTCTCAACCCCTTCCACAAACTCTTGGACAGACAAATCTTCAACCTGGAGGATACCTTTGTCGAGCAAGGCCTGGATACCCTGCTGTAGCTTCAAACAACCTCCACTCGGAGTGGCACAATCCAAACAACCCTTCCCACAACCGGGGAAAACATCGGCCTTCAGCAAGCATCCTTTGATATCCAACAATGGAGTCTTCAACTTCAACACATCCTGAATGGACTTGGCTTTTCCTTCTATCATATTAACGTTCGCACCACCATGCTGGGGCATGGGATTGTTAACGACATTCGGAGCCGGTGCAAGGTCGATGGCTTTTGAATCTATGAGGTCCTGAACTACGTGCTTAAAAGCTTTGCAGTTCTAATATTATGGCCAGGTGCCCCAGAGTGGAAGCTACACCTAGCGTTGGCGTCGTAACCCACCGGAAGTCTACCAACAGGAGGAGCCAGAGTGCGCAGTTGCACAAGTTGTAGTTGTTGAAGACTAGAAAGCATCTGAGCGTACGACATTGGAAGGGTGTCGAAACGCCGGTCCATCATCCTTTGCCTCTGTTGATAAGCGGGTCTGTTACCCGGTTGTTGCTGCTGTTGATACTGAGCTGGTTGACGTTGTGGTTGTTGTTGTTGTAGTGGTGCTGCAGCTGGAATGGTCACAGCCGCAACATACGGTTGCTGATGATAATTCTGAAAGTTATTCCTCCGGTTATCCCTGTTCCGATAAGAAGATATGGCATTTGCATCCCCTTCTCTCCTCTTCTGTCCCTGAATGAACGACTTCTTCACCCCTGATGAGGATCCACCTCCACTCTGGCTCTTATAGGTCTTTAGGTAATTCTCCATCCTTTCTCCAGTAGAGACCACATCAGCAAAGTTGGAAGCATTGCACCCCACCAGACGCTCTAGATAAGGTCCAGGCAGCGTATTCATGAACATGTTGGCCATTTCCTTTTCCAACATAGGAGGCTGAACACGGGAAGCTATATCCCTCCATCGTTGAGCGTATTCCCTGAAGCACTCATTGCTTTTAAGAGACAGATTCTGAAGTTGAGTTCTGTCCGGAGCCATGTCTGCATTATACTGATACTGCTTCACGAAAGCCTCTGCCAAATCCCTCCAGCAACGGATGTGGGCTCTGTCCAGCCTCATATACCATTCCAAGGATGCCCCAGCTAGGCTATCCTGGAAGAAGTACATAAGTAGCTTCTCGTCATCAGAGTATGCAACCATTTTACGGAAATAGGCTTGCACGTGAGTTTTGGGGCAAGAGCTGCCATGGTATTTGTCAAATATCGGGACCTTGAATTTCGGTGGCACTCTCACACCTGGGACCAGCCCTAAGTCAGCAATATCTACTCCCAGAAGATTCTGTCCTTCCACTGCTTTCAACCTCTCTTCCAATCTTCTAAACATGGGGTCCATGCCAAAGTCTTCCTGAAGCAAGGGGAACTGATCATCCTGACCATCCTGAATGGGTTGTTGATCTAGGTTGACATGTAGGATTGGGATAGGCCCCGGTCCATTGGGACCATTAGCCTCTCCAGCTGGAGGATCAGCCAACGTCTCCGGTTGAGTAATAGAAGGATCCCTCTGCACCAACAATCTAAGCTCCTGCTGTCCTTGAGCCACCCCTTGAACCAAATCCATGAATTGATTCATGCGAATCTTCATCTCGGGGAGCTCTGCTTGTAGGCTCTCCCTCGCTCTTTGTTGATTCCTTCGGGTACCGTATCGGTGAATGCCTGAGTCAGCTATCCTGCTAGTGGGACACCAAACAAACTGAGTACACTGTGGCGGTACCTGTTATGCAAGACATGCGGATGACTATGCAAATGCAATGACATGTTTATCAATTCCAAAAGTATTCTACCCCCTTGATTCCAGTCTCACATTTGATAAACAGTGTAAGAAGAAAACCCCGACTAGAATCAAGAAGAAGATTTAACCCTCTTGAAAAGGGTAAACATGTGTTAAGTGGTGTGAATGCAAATGATGTGATGATGTGAATGCAATGCAGTGGCATGTCAATCAGGATTGCTGTATCTGCTTGAACATCTGTCAGGTTGCACTGTCTGGAGAGAAATCAAGAGCACACCAAACAAAGGTCATGGGATGGGTCATGTTATCCTTAATATCAACCACCCATTTTGGTGGATTATGGTTTACACCTTATCAACACCCGAGTTTCATTGATATTAAGGATGCCTGATCGGATCAACCATGAATCAAGGGTTTGTCGCAAGTCACGAGCATGGAGTTTAGGTTAAGAACCACCCAAAAGGAGTGTACTAAGGTTTAAACCTGCCAAACATGTTCTACAAAAGGTTCCCATAGTCATAATCCCATCTTTCAGATATTATCAGAGGAACGACTACTCGTATTCCAACAATATTCTCAAGGGAGACTCTTATGAGTGTAGTATCGCGTAACAATCGTATCAATAAAATGGTGGCGCCTGATTTGAGAGATGTCATCACGGTCCTTTATAGACTCGTGGTAAAATGAGCGTCCTTGTATGTTTTATTTGTAGTAGTGATATATACTATGTAAAGTCTAGTGAACTTAATGGATTCATTTTAAGACTAATTGAGATTTAGTAATCTCATCCCACTCTTGTTAAATATTTCCAGGTAGCTTGAGGCTGATGAAAAACAAGGGTAAGATGGCTGAATGCGGGATTGAAGATGTTTTCGTTTTGTAGTTTTCACTGTATTTTGAGTCAAAATAAGTCAAAGCAATATTATTAACAATGAATCGGTTCAAGTGATAAGATATTTGAATCTTTTAAGTAAGTGGGTAAGAATTTAATTTTTATTTTATGGGTATGAAAAAAGTTATAGTGTAAAGGGATAATCCATCTTGTGTGATGATCAACCAATTTCTCTATAAATTTTAGTCATCGTTAAGGATGGTAAATGAACATGTCCGCCTTATTTTGGCATGCCATGTAAAAATTAGCAAAAAAAGGGATATAATTGAGCGAAAATAGTTGAAGGTACATGTTTAAAACCTTGGTCCGCTCTGCAAATAAGGGTGGGGCGGAGAAGACTCACTAGCACTGCATCTTTAAACTCTAAAAATATGAATGGTCGTGTTCGCAAAAGCATATAAAAAACGAGATGAAACAGACATATTAGAGGGTGTATGTTTAAAATTTTAACTCGTCCTACAAAAAAAAGTGCGAGCAAAACAAACTTCTGACAGGACAAGTCTATTTTGCTACCTCTAATCACTACTACTAATAATAGGGCATTCTAAAAATTCATATAATATAAAATAAATGATAAAAATCAAAACTTTGCATCTCATTTATTAAGGAGAATGAATGCCCCCATGACATTTTTGTCGATGATAATGCACACATTTAAATGTTTTATCTCATTTATAATATAAGTAAATTTCCTAAATTTTTGTATTATGTGAGATTTGAACATTATATCTTATGGATAAGTACAACAATTCATAAAAGCTCACATCCAATAGAACTATGTTTTTCTTTTATATTCCAAACTATACATAATGGAAAAATCAAACATACAACAAGAATAAAAGTTGTATTCCACCAAATGAGGTTGATTATAAGAGTTAAATTCTGTCAAAATATTTTTAAATAATTTTTTTAAGATTTATTTTAAAGCCTTTTTTTTTATATCATTTCTCTCTATCTTATCTACTATCCTCCTCGTAAAAGAATTTACAAGTCTTTCTATCTATATTTTCAAACCTCCTAAATCTAATTTCCACTTCTTTTCTACTTCAAGATGCATTTAAATTGTTTTTTTAAAGATGTAAACCATTTCATTTCATGCTTAAATCCAAGAAATGAACTTTTTGTCCTACCTTTTTTACATCAAGGGTTTTCCATTTTCATTTTTATAAAATACACCTAATTTGTTTTCCAAATATTATACACTAAACACACGAGTAATTGAAAAGTCAAATCTTTGTTGACAAAAGACTTAAAGCACAAGTAATCAAATTAACATAGAAAATCATACATAACATGAGTTTCCAAATATTTTTGTTCCACTCAAGGTGTGTGAAAAGACACATTATTGAAACCCCTAGAAAATTCATACCAACAACAAGAAAATGAAATGACTAAGTTTTATGACAAGTAAATAAAATCAGCACCAAAACATGCAAGTTTCTGAAAATCCCATGTCCTAGTTTCCTTTATTCTGAAATCTAAAAACACCCTTATTCTAAGTTCCCTATTACAACAAACATGATGCTGGCTACAACAGGACCAGTTACTCTTCTGCACACCAAATATTCGCACATGCTTCAAATGGATCTTCTGCTACATACTCCGTTATGGCGGGTCGAGGAACCGGCTTCTGTAGTAACGCTGCCCCATTAAACATCATCACGCGGTACAAACTCGTATAGAAATTCGTCTGCAACGAGAACGATAGCTTGTTTAACAAGTAATAATAATAATAACAAATCATGCTTCAAAGCAAACTTCAAAATTTTACTCACCTCATCCTGGTCTAGTGCCATAAACCCGAATTTCCCGGTCCATAACGACTCAGCTTCATGAGCAGCCGGTAAGAATAACCGTTCGATTTTTAACTCTCCAAGCAAGCCCTCGATGCAGGCAAACAGGGCTTGGAAGTAACCCTTAAAGAAAACATGAACATTATCAATATCAAAATATTTCAAATGATTGCTCGAATTTAAATACACAAGATAGAGTAAGTAATTAACCTTTCCTTGGCTAGCTGCATTAGTTGCAACTAAGGGAAGCTCCGCCACTTCTCGCCCGAACATGCGGAATACCCCCGTGCTTACAACCTCTTTGCTGTAATAACAGAAAATACAAACCAAAATCAAGTATTTTTCAAACTAAACATGGAATTAGCAACAAAAGATTACTCAAAACTCGGCATTACTTGACAGTGAGCACTGCACAGTACATTCCACCAAAATATTGATCCTTGATGCTCCTCCTGTGGAAATCCAATCGAAACGAAGCAAATTGCGTTCACATGTTCAGAAGAGTCAGTAGAGGAAATCAAAGTATAAAAAGAAGTAAATGCTGCTTACCCATAAATCATTGATGGAATGAAATCTATGTCTGTATCAGCATCCACTATGGGATCAAATTGTTCCTGAACAGCACAGATGTCAGTCATTACTAAAATCGCGCAATCCAGCGGATCGAATTTAACAACGAAACTGTAACTATATACTCACATGAAAGATAGAAACAGCCTTCGAAAGCAATGCCCTAATTTCTTCAGAAGCAAGCAACTTCCAGTTCATAATCCTCCATTTCACATCAAGACCGTAGTTAGTTTTTAAACCTTTTTCTTTATGCTTCTTTTTAATCAAGCTTAGGAGGGAATCTGAAATTGGCACGTCCCCGCGAATCACTAAATTGTGCAAGACAGTCCGAACTTGAAGACATTCCGAGCCGCAGAACCAGTCCCCTTTAGGTAATTTCTGGTAAAAATAACTCTTATTAACAATTGTATATAGTAATGAAAAAAAACTCAAATCAGAATAAAAAGAGAACATTTGGTACCTTTAGGTCAGCTATCTTATGATCCTTCAAACACCCTACGTGATATTCCTTATTACACTGCCATGAAAAATCAATCAGTAATTTAATCAAAACACATAGTGATGTAAGACTTAAAACAATGATTCGCGCGAAGCAATACCTGGTCGCAAATAATTACTGTCCGAGGACCAAAACCTTTTAGTTGGAAATCATCTTCCCTAAAATGTTGAACACACTTCGATGATCAAGAACAAAACATCAATAATAATAAAGATGAAAAATTTCTGGACATCGGAATTACCTGCACAGTGGACATCCACCTTCTACGGCCTCAGTATCATTAACCGTAAGGGGGGCTCTCTGGGCTATCTGTTCCAAAGGAGCCATCTCTGCAACCCTTACAGCATCCTGAGCATTTGCGTTACGCTCTTCGCGTCTTTCGTTATGGTATACATTATGACAACAATATTTGCAGTACCAAATACAGCGCGGTTCAGATTTAAGAGGCACACATTCTGCAACAGAAAAAAAAAGTTATAAATTTGTTATTCTAACGCTCTTGTCCAAATAACAACATAAAATAGACAAAACTTCACCCAAGTGAAAAGCTCTTGGGCATCCATCACAGCATAAAAGATGTCCTCCTTGTTCACAAATACTGCAGCGGCCATCACTGTCGGCACTCCTAGAAATTTTCTGCTTTTTCAACAGAGAAATGGACAACTCATGTAGCGAGACTCCACCAGCGAATATGTGCAGGTAACTGCAACAAAGAAAAACACTGGTTGATTCGCAAAACACCATACTAAAACACTTGTCTGAGTTTTCCTACACGTGTCGCACGAGTGTCTGAGAGTGACGCATAGTAACCAACATCTATTAGTACAAGTTAAAAGAAAAACTCACGGCTTGCGTCGGGATGCCCAGCCAGCATGTGCTTCAAATGTAGAAGGGCTGATCTGCTCATCATCAAAAATTTTATTCAGAAAAAACGTGTAAGATGTTTACTTGAAGCCGATAGACGATAGACGGGGATAACATTTACGACGTGATAAGAAAAAGTACCTGATTGTCACAGCAACTACACATAATTGCAGAGGTGTAACGGTTTATTTTACCATCCAATAGTTTCTACCAACACAACAAAAAATTCTTAAGCAAAGTGAAGTCGAAAGAAAATATGTAATGTAAGAACAAGTCATTATCAAATCAACCTCTCCTCGAGCAATGTATGTCACATCAGCCCCATGTTCCAGTGCTTGAAAGACCAACTTATGCAGGTGTTGGTCCCTTTGAAAATTTAAAAACATAATAAAGAAAAGTTATATCAACGAGAAGACAATAACTTGGCATGTTAATAAATGAACAAAAGAATACTTTAAACTAATATTAATGTTTCAGATATGAGAAAAAAACACACTCACTTTCTAGTTATTTTTCCATGCCTCTTATCACTAGCTGCACTGTACTTCATTCCTTTGTACGATGGCTTTTGAGGCTCAGCTGGTTCTGGAACCTGAAATAATTAGACCGTGAATTGAATTAACCATCTGTTCAACTGCATAAACTACATTTTTACACGTGATTAACTAGATGTCATGCAGGTATAAAAAAAATGTCTACAAACAAAATACCTCGGGATAGCCGGTGACGATGGTGGTGGTGAAACACAGCTAATAATAGTCTCAGTTGTACGAGTTGGACTAGGTTGACATGCCTTCAACTCCTCGCATGCAATGCAGAACAGTCTCGACACAACCTTGGGATCTTGAAAAGTAAACAATATATTTCAAAATCAAACGTTAAACTCTCCACAAAAACCATGCAAAACAACAAAAAGATGGCGGGAAAATAAACCTGAGTTGCATTACAAACCTCTACAGTTCAAACAGAACTTTGATTTTTGCATAGTAAAGTTTCCGAGAACAGCATGAACAGAATCCTCCATTTTGTCTATAGGACTGTTCAAAAATGCGTTCATTACACAACGAACAGTATTCCCATTTTCGAGGAAAGTATACTCTGGGGGACGTTTGTTTGCACTTCCAGCATGAACCTCAAATATAGCCGGGCTCACAACCTACTCTCATCAAAACAATTCAAACATGTAAAAAATTACTAAGACATGTGATTTTAAAAGCAACATTGCTAATGTATCTTCACTCACTTACCTCTACTCCCTTACAAATATCACAATAACATTCGATTCCAGTCGTTTTGATCACTCCCGGTGAATCTTTTTCTCCAGGTTTTCGTACCTACAAAAGTACACACAGATTCACACCTCCAAAATTAATAAGGAATCATAACTGAAGTTCACAACAGCTCGAAAACTCGCTTTAACTCTGCATGATTCAAGATGAACCTATTTGTTAGCTAAAAATTATTTTTAAAATTTTATTATAGGTATAAATTTATTTATTTTATTTAATAATTTATATTAAAATTGTTTACATAATATATATATATATATATAATATATATATATATATATATATATATATATATATATATATATATATATATATATATATATATATATATATATATATATATATATATTAACACCCTTGAAAAGTATACTATTATTATAAATAATTTCTTCAAACAATACTTTTCAAATAATTTTCTTAACCAAATTTAAAGTTGTTAAAAGTTGACAAAAATTTATGTTGAAATAAATTTTCATTTTCCATAAAGAGATTAATAGTTATTCACAATTAATAATGTAATTTTTTATATATATATGCGCCCAATCAAATCACTTTAAAGTGACATTCTTAAAAGTTTATTCTCAAAATACATGTGTAAAAACATTTACATTATCACTATCGATACATATTCACAATCTCATTTAACTTATTTTTACTATGAGTATAAAAAATTTATGAAAAATATTTGGGAATCATTGATTGATGATATTTTTTCTACATCAGTTAAAAATGAAAAAAAAAATACTTATAAGAGGAAAACTTATTTACACTTATATATATATATATATATATATATATATATATATATATATATATATATATATATCTATATATATATATATATATATATATATATATACCCGATTCATTTGGAATGAGAAAAATCCCGAATGAAGAATCGGATCCATGCGGAGAAACCCGATCCATGCGGAATGAGAACACATGCGGAAAACCTTATTCGGATGAGGACACATGATCCAATCCCGATGAATAAGGTGATCCATGCGGCCATGTGGAGAAACCCTACCCTTCCCTTCCATGCGGGATGAAACACAATTTTCAATCCCGACTAAGAAACGAGATCCATGCGGAGAAACTCTATCCTTCCATGCGGGAAGAAAACACAATTTCCAATTTCGACAAAGAAACGAGATCCATGCGGAGAAACCCTATCCTTCCATGCGGGATGAAAACACAATTTCCATTCCCGATGAAGAACGAGATCCATGCGGATAAACCCTATCCTTCCATGCGAGATGAAAACACAATTTCCAATCCCGACGAAGAAACGAGATCCATGCGGAGAAACCGTATCCTTCCATGCGGGATGAAAACACAATTTCCAATCCCGACGAAGAAACGAGATCCATGCGGGATAAGAACACAAATTCCAATCCCGTTGAAAACGGATGTGTATTTTTTTAGGGGAGGCGGTATCCACCCCATTGCAATGCCATGGCTATCCCATATTGCAAAACTGCAAAACTGAAAGAAAAAAAATACAACAAGTTAATAAGACATTACCCTGATGCCGCGGACATATTTAACCTTCAATCCATCGAGAACCGCTGAGTCTAGCAGGTCCTTCAGCTTTGAGGGAAACTTCTTAGAGTTGGAAAAAGCAGGTTTGAACTTATTTACTTTAGTTGACACCTTTAGTCTGCGATCTCTACTGGTCTCCCCAATTTCACGAACAGGTTGAAATGTTTCATCCTCCACTTCACTTCTGGCATCTTCTTCACTCAAAACACCATTCTGTGCGACACCGATATTTTCCACACCATTTCTTGTCCTCATAGGTTCAGGAACATGAACCACATTCCGGTTCTTTCTTGGCCGGGTTCGGCTGAGAGATGTCGAACCACCACAGATCTCTGAGTGAGTCTTACAGGCATTGAGATACTCTCTCCGAAAACCCGGACGGACCTTAGACACAACCTCATACTTCTCAGAATCAGTGCTCTTTGTCATTGATACGTGAGAAATGGTTCAATCAATGAAAAAGAGGGGTTTCAAAAGCTGAGTAGCTCAGAAATTATTTTGTGGCAAAGTGCATGCACTAATGGAAAAATGGTGATGAAGAGTTAGGGTTTGAGAAGAAATTGGTGGGATTGAGAATTGGGTTGAACAAAAGAATTGAACTGAATGGGACAGACAGGTTACTTTGAAGAAGGAGAAGATGTTCCTTCTATTGAATTACAGAACCCACCAAACTTATACAAATATATTTTTGTTTGTATATTTTTTTTGACAAGAATCACAAGTATATATAAAGCTCCAAAATATATAAATATTTATAAAAATAATAAAGGTATAATTGTTTAATATATAAGAAAACTTTAATACATTTACTTTATTTAATAAATAATTTTTTTAATATTTTTTTTTTATTATTCTGAGACAATTTTCTTTTTAACTAAAAGACAAAGAATATCAAATGATTATGTCATTTTACATTAATCAGCGAGTGGAATCACTAATTTTATAAAAAAATTCAATCAACTTATCAACTATCAGTCATCAACTATAAATTATAAGATATCAATTATTAGTCATTAGTCATGAACTATAAACTAGCTTGTTTTATCGTATAATTTATCTTCTAGATAAAATGTTTTTTATTTTAAAATTTCGTGATTAGGATACGATAGACATGATATAATAAATATTTATATTTAAATATCAATCTTATCCTTTAAATATATCTCGGTCAAACTTGTATTTTTGGAGAATGACTTAAATAGAATTAAATAATTCAAATTAAAAAGGACGCATTATTCTCTGTATCTTTCGCTAATTGCCAAACATGCATTGTCTGTCTGCAATTCTTTATAAACGTTTTTATTGATTTCTATTATTATAATTTATTTAATTTACCAAATTAATAGGTAATATTTATTTATTTTAGTTTTTTTTGTTTTAGTGATTTAATTTTAAATATTTTTTTTCGTAAAAGTATTACCCCAATGACCCTTGGGTTATATTAGCATCACTAGAGTAATGACATTAACGAATAGGGTTACTCAAAGATTAAATCGTTGATAGATACTTTAAAACAAGCATGACTAAGGAGAGATTATTAAATATTCAAGCATTGATAGACCGCATGAAAGGGACAAATGATTCCAAAGGGAACTTAATTGTTTTGCTCATAGATATTCAAACAACTTATTTATATAGGTATTTTGGAATTTTTAGAAAAACTTAGTGAATTGTACTATGCACATCCCCTATTACATTTACTTTTCATTATACTTCTGATAACAAGTACACTCACCTCAGTCTTGTCGATTTAACGATAATCCTCGTGGATATGATTACAATATGCTCTCATTATACTGAGATGAACAAACATTTTTTATCACCAACAAAATGGTGTCATTGTCGAGGATTGTTGATCACTTCAACTAGGAAATAATATGCAAAAATATTTTAAATTAGGAGCATTTGAATGCGGTTAATTTTTATTTTATTTTAATTTTAATTTTCAGCTTTTATTTTTTACATTACTAGATACTATTGTGCGAATCTATGGTTTGATTCTTTATAGAACATGCTTTAAGATGTAAAATAAATTTGATTGAATGCAAGCCCTGTATCAGAATGTATGTCAAGATCTTATGCGTGATTTCTATGGTAGTGGTCATATAAACCATTAGTGTAATTTTGAAGGACTTCTTGGAGAAGAATTTAATTATATGGGAAATTATCAAAGAGGTGATTATTTTTGAAATACTTACACTAATACATTTAGGAGAAAACAACAAAATCATTTTTTTTACGAGTATAAGAGGCCTCCTTCTCTCGAGGAGAGTTTAAAAGATTTTGTGAAACTTTCAAAGGAACGTTTTAGTAAAACTAAGAGAAGGTCGGAAAAAGAAAAAGTGTATGAGTGTCAAACCCCAAAATTTACCCTCCCTTTTTCTTTATTTTAACATACCTCATTTGTATACATCAAGTCATATCATGCATGACCATTTCATTTGGTCATGGAATCACAAGCATGGTCACTTTGTGTATTATATCTTAACCCTAGGGTTTTACTTTGTTTTACTTGAGAAACTAACCCTAACTTCATGAATACATGGTATTTTTTTCTCTTATTACTCAAGTAGGTAATCATGTTTGAAAGCAAGGCAAAGCCAATGTCTTTGATAAAGGGAAATGCAAGTTTGGTTCAAGTTGATTCAAAGGTGTTCCATGTGTTGATCTCCATGCCACAACCCTCACTCTTCAAGCAATGCTCCATATCATTCATGCCCTAATCAAGGTTTCATCAAGGGATACTCATTCCATCATCATCATCATGGTTTAAAATGCAAGAAAACATCAAGTTTGGACAAATGCGTGCAAGGTGGATTGACCTAATTTGCAAATATGACATGCCTTTGGTCCAAACTCTACAACTCCTTCAATTTTTATTAAAATGCCAAGATTTTTTAAGCCAAGTGTTCCTCTTGGGATCCTCTACAACTTTCATTCAATGGTCAAACATAAATTCATCCATTTAGGACCTCATTTGTACCAATGACCAAGTTGCCAAAATGGGTCAAAACCTAACCATGACCCTTACTTTCCACCTTTGCCATTTTTCAGTCCAAGCATTATTTTGATCCCATTATTTTTGCATTGTTTAAAGCTTATATCAAAGATAATTTGGGACAAGTATGGCTCAAAATGCACTAGGGAATCAAAAGTTATGGTATCATGAACATAGGACCTCAACATGACCAAACATACTGCAAAGTGTTTGACCAATTGCCTAGCCCACAAAACCAGGTCACGACCTCAACTTCACAAGACCACGACTTTAACCTCAAAGGTCCATTTATATATATTCTTTTTGTATCTTGTTCTACTCCATGAAGTGATCATTTGGCTCAGAAAAACACAAAACATGCGAGTGGATTAGATTTGGCCAAAGCTTGAACATGGTGACCTAACTCTATTTTGGCTTGTGACCTATAATGTTGAAACTTGCACAAATCAACTTAGGACCACTTCTCATGCGTGCAAACCAATTACCCATGACCAAACGCATCTGAGGACAACTTGAAACAACTTGAGAAGTTCCAAATTCACGAGTTTGGTACCAAAATTTCACACTAACTGGATATGAAAATTTCCCACTCAATTCACATGAATTCAAGACAACTTCACATTTATTTTAATCCCAAAACATTCCCTATAAATAATGGAAGTTGTTGCCTTCATTTGCAAGCTTTTAAATCCAAAGAAACCCTACCACCATTGAAGCCTGATACCTCAAATAACCAATCAAGCTCTTTTTCGTTTAAAGCTCTTTTCCTTCCATTTCTTTACCCATAATCCTTCATCGACACCCTATAAAGGTGTTTGAAGCTTTGCTTTGGTCTGAATCCTTCTGGAACCTAGATACCAGATCCATCATTGTTGACTTCTGAAGCTTCATTCAAAAAGGTAGATACGAGTTACAACCTTGAGCAAACAAGTTACCACACTCTTTGCCTTGTTCCACTGATCAAAAGTCCTAACATACTGGTCATTTATTTTCAATATTAACCATTTAATTTTACTTTGAAGAACTAGGGTTCTTCAAGTTTCTGAGTAAATAATGCATATTTTCTTTTACTTTCCATTTAGTTTTCTTTTTGTATTTTCATTTTAATCATTTTCAAATATTTTAAACCCCAACTTTTGAGGTCCATTCACTCTTAATTTTATTGACCTTCCACATTTTTTTTGGACTTTTGTTTGATAATTTGACACCCCCTGATATTTTCCCTTTTATTTTCTTGATTTTAATCAATATTAAATGATTATTAATTGAATTTTATTTTCTTTTGATGATTTTTTGATATTTTGAATTGAGTTTGATTGCTTGGTTGATGATTTCTTCCTCATCTCAAATCATTGATAGATGGACTTGAGGTTGATCAATCTTCTTTGATCCAAAATTGTTGATAGATGATTGTGAATCATATTCAATACTTTGCATTAATGATAGGTTAACCATCGATGCGCCATATTTTGAGTCCTCTTATTTGAGGATAAAATGATTCCTATGTGATTGACTTGATTCCCTCTTTCACTCTCTCTACTTTCTCTCTCTCTCTCTCTCTCTCTCTCTCTCTCTCTCTCTCTCTCTCTCTCTCTGTTTTAATCATTGTATTACATGTCATAGGAGATTAAATTAGTGTTAATTTTTTAACATGTCTAATACATACATTGTTATTGACCGATCTCAAATAGCTATGGCTTCTACATAAGCCTACTTACGATTGCTTAACATAGCGCTAAATTATCCCATTATTGACTAACCATTAACTCCTAAAATTAATCATCGCTCTTTACATTATTTCCTTTAATTCAAGTCATTTAAGTTTATGTCATTTAATTTTATGTCATTTACTTAATGCTCTTTTATTTTATGTCTTATTAATCATCACATCATTCCATACTCTATCTATATATATATTCATCTATTTCTCTTATCTTGTTTGACTATTGGCTTGTTAAAACTTGATGAATAAAAACATGATAAAGTAATTTGGACCTAATCCTAATCGTATGCTTGACCTGGAATATTGAATACCTTTTGGACTTTGGACTTTGACTTAGGATTTAGTCTCCTCTTGCATGCATTTGATTAGGTTTAGTACACTCTTACGCACATATGGATTTATCTTGGGCTACCTAACAATGAGACATAGGACAATACACTTTGCACCCATATGGATTTCTCTTGGGCTACCTAACAATGAGACCCTACGCTAGTTTTATATGATCATGCATCTTTGTTTGTTCATCAATTCTTTACTCTAATTTGGTTTGATCCAATTCACATTGGATTTACTAAATTCCTTCATCTATTACATCTCCCTCTTATCTTTGTCAAGTAATCATAAGTCCCTTGGTCACTTGATGGAACTTGCCTTTGTCACCTTGGAGCATTTAGCCTCCAACAAGTTCAAGACCCTCAGTGGATTACATCATTCCTCAGCAGTCAATCATCTGACTCATCCCCACACAAGCATCTTTGGTAACCTGTTTCAACAACTTGTCCGTATTTGACTAGGCTTGCATGCCATGAGCCATAAGCAATAGATAATGATGAGATGGGATCTTCCCTACACCTGTCTAGAATATCTCTGGGTACGGGACAAATGACCCAGTTGCTCAGAGTATTTGCCTTTATTCCCAGACTTTATTGCAATTCCAGTCAACTCATTGTCAAGTCTGCAACTAGCCCTTTTATGGCTCAACTTTCAGATCCTTTTGGTTTAAAGACCATTGCAATATCATTTTCATTTGAAATACACCTCTTGGTCATTCTCAATTTCTTGTTTATGACACCACAATTTGGGATACACCTTTATGGTCATTCCTCTTTCTTGGTTATGACACCACAATTTGGGATACACCTTCATGGTCATTCCCCTTTCTTGGTTTTGACACCATTTTCTGTTGAGATACACCTCTTGGTCATTCTCACTATCATCTTAGATCAGTCAGAAAATCATCAAGAAACCTTTGTTGCTGAAAATCAAGAGGCTGGTATTGTTGGTGTATTGGAATTTGCTAAGGTAATAGTTGGTTTGAATAGAGTTGAAGCGTCTGTTGTTTCTGAAGAATATGTCTCAAAAACTATTTCTCCTTCAGAGGTTCTGAATACTGGTGTAATAGGTATTAATCTGAATTTAGCGCTATGTTAAGCAATCATAAGTGGACTAATGTAGTAGTCACACCTATCTGAGGTCGGTCAATAAAACTATAGACAAATAAACACAAGTTAGAAATCATGACTAGTAAGCCAAGCTCCTACAACTTGCCATGCCAAAAGAAAAGAAGGAAGGCCTTGTATGGACTTTAGGTTTTTTGCTTGACCAAGAAGCAACCTATCTTGGACACAAAGCAACTCACTTGATCTTGGATCAAGTTGAGTTTGATTTAGATCAAAGAAGGTTAAGCCTCTCATATGTCAAGACCAACCATAAGACATTAACTCATTGGCCAAAATAAAAAGAAGAAGATGGAGAGGAAATTAATGGACAAAGAACTAAAGTGTCAAACACAAATGGTATAATGTGAATCAAATCATCATCAACCAATGGTAAACAGAAGAGAAATGAAGATTAGAAGTCAACAAGTCAAATATTTTTTTTGGTATTTTTGGAATTAAAATAAATGCAAAATTAAAATGGACAAAATATGGTCAAATCTCAAATTCAATTCAAATCAACTTAAACAAGTCCAATTAAATTCTCATAGGTCTAACATGGTCAAACAAAGTTTCACAAATTTTTTCAACCATTTTTGAAATTAGAAACTATTTAAAATCAATTAAAAACAATGAAAAATAACACAAATGAATTAAAATCTCAAATAAATCTCAAATCAATTAAGAAATTGATGAGACTATTTTTCATTGATTTGTCATGATCCATATGTGTTAAGAAAATATTTTTGAAATTTTCAGATATTAAAAAGTATTTAAAATGAATTAAAAACTAATAAAAACAAAATAGTTCACAAAGAATACTAAATGAAGTCACAAAAATAATTAAAAATCAGAATATGAAACTAGATTTTTCAAGAAATTTTTTGGTGTTGGTCTCATATTTTTGTGACTTCAAATAAAATAGTTATGAATTTTTGAAATTAAAAGGAATTAAAAGAAATTAAAACAGAAAATAGAAAATAGGAAAAATCAGGAGCGCTTGGATGAGTCTCATTAATTGACGTGGCGTTATCAAGCGGTCCAGAAGCACTGTCATACCATAGGCCTTGGTCAAGCGCGCCACACATGTATTTAAAACAGGTCAACATAACACACGACCATGATTAAAACGTTTGAGAGAGATCTGAAGGCCTGGAAGCATCCACGTGGGGATGGTGGTGGAAACCACCATCTTCTCCGGCCAGAGAACAAACTCCGGCCACCACGCGCAGGTTTTTGAAACTTAATGAAAATGAAAAACAATGGTACCAAAATGAAACTGGGGTGATGTACATCACCCCTGTAACCTTGGATCTTCCTCCATGTTTCTATTTAATGAGAAATCAGAGCTTGAAGATCAAGGTGCACAAACTGAAATGTCTCAATTCATGAAATTAAGACCACCACTGGCCTGCCTCTTGCTCGAGGACATCAGAAGACAGTTCAAACTCAAGCAATTCACATTGTATTTCAAGATCCAGATCAAAACAGTTGAGTGATATACCTTTGAAGTGCAGCTTTAAACAACACGATCTCTTTAAGCTTTTGATTCCAACTTGATCTTGAGGTAATGAGGATGCAAGGCTAAGGAATTAAGACTTGAAGATCAACTAAGGATGTTGAAATTCAAGTCTGAAATTGAGAAATGAAAAATTGAAATTCCTTTGAGTGAGGTTGGGTTTCCAATTTAGCAAGGTTTCAGATCACCTTGAGGTTGAAATTTAAATGAGCAAGGCCCTCTATTTATAGCTGGAGATGAAGCAATGAGGTGATTTGCTCGTGTGCATAAGAATTGGGTCCTCCATGCATGGGCCTGTACAGGCGCATGTGAGGCCCAAAATTGGATTGAATTGCATGCTGAGATCATTTTGGAGTGGATTGGATGTGCACAAGGCCTGACATTTGCTTGCATATGAAGTTTCAATGTGAATTGCATATTTGAACCTAAACATTGAGCTCTTCGAAAGTCCCACATGGAAAATCCAAACATGATGGTGTGAGTAATGGTTGGAAAGCTCTTGACATAAGGAATAAAAGTTATGTTGGGAAAAAATCCATTTGGAGTTTGGAAAATTATGAAAACTGGCTTTGAAGTTTGAGGTACAAAACATGTCTAGGTTTCCTTTGAAAATTTTACCAAAAGTGATCAACTTCAAGCCCTTATGTTTCAATGATGCAAACCTCAAATGGAAAAACCTCCAACACCAAAGTTGTAGATATTTTCTAGATGATCAATTTGGACTTAAAATGTGAATCATTTGGATTTTTAATGAGAAAGTTATGGTCATTTGAAGTTGGACATTTTTCAAATTCAATGGTTTTGGTCCAAAGTGACCTATAATGTTTTGTATTATCACATGTGTTTATTTTATGATTATGAAATTTTTCCCAAAATAACATTTGAATTATACATATTAAGATTTCTAATTCAATTGGTCTCACCTCAAAATCATAAAAAATGAAGAAGATAGGTCCTTGGGAAGTTGACCCAAAATTAGGGTTTCAGTCAAAATGACCTATAATGTTTTGAAATGAATGATGACATTAAAAGTTTAAAATGGATTTGTGATGAACATTAAAGTTGTTCATATAGTTCTTAAGAACATTTTTGATCTCGGGGTCATCTTCATTTAACAAGCACATCAAAAGTTGTATCTCAGTGATCCTCAGGTTAGTCAGATGACTTGACTGGTCAACTTCTCAAGGCCAAACCTCAAATATTGATGAATGAATGATTGAGGATACTCACATAGGCTCATATATGCATAAAATAATGAATGAAAGAACTTCCCTTGATTAAATTTTATCATAGTTTGAGGTTGTTTCATGAGCAATGCACAGTCAATGCACAGTTGAATTAGGGTTTCCTTGGGAAACAATCCTCAAGCCCTTTGGTTTATCTTGATCATATTGGAAAATTGAGATACTTGGGAGACATATTTGATGATTAGGAACTTTGTGGACCATTTTCATGCTTGTTCTCATCTTCATCTAGCCATTTCATTGAGCTTAGGAGCCTTATAGGAGCATGTGATCTCATGATTACTTGAGCTTCAAAACAAAAGAAAGTTAGTGACATATTTTTGTGATTTTGGTTAGTAATCAAAATAAGAAAAGAAATAATATACAACACAAGCATGCTTGGTGGTCTCAAACCACTCTCACAAGTCCCAACCCTAGGGTTAAGGAGCCATACATGCAATGATCCTTGAGGCAATGCAATGAGAAAATGATGTGATGCCATGAGGGATCTTAGGGTAAAAATTAGGGTCTTACAGTATTAACGTTCACGTTCTACTATCAACTGGCTTGTATGCTCGAGCATGGGAGCTTTACGCGTCTGCTTGTTTATGGTAGAACGGATGCACTCGGATCGCACTCTAGCAGTTAAACATTGCTTGCTCGCACATGGAGGCTTAAGCATCGTTCACTGTAGAACAGAAGTAACACGTCCTTTCTGAAAAGGTTTTAAACTAGAAATGAAGCCCAAAGGCAAAACTGAGTTTGATGAGGTGATTTTGCTTTTATTCTGAAATGAGAGTCATGATTCGAATCGTACTAAAGTCTATGAATGAAGATGACTATAGTGAGCAACTGGGTCATTCGTCCCGCACCCAAAGATATCCAGAATGGGGGTAGGAATTCTCCAGTCCCATTCCTTCTCCATTGCTTAAGGCTCGTATCATACAATCCTAATCGTAAGGTTAATTGTTTCTGAGTTTATTTACAAAATGGTTTTTGTTTTACTGGGAGAACAAAAGGATAGAAAGTTAAACCCTAGAAGGTGGAAGTCTGATCTTTGTTTTGATCTTTAATCTGTGCAGAGAGACTTATCAATTATTTGATTTAAATTGCACTAAAGTCAATGAATAGAGGTGAATACGATGAGCACTGGGTCATTCGTCCCATACCCAAAGATATCCAGAATGGGGGTAGGAATCCTCCAGTCCCATTCCTTCGTTATTACTTAAGGCTCAAGACGTGCGATTTGCATCATAATCGATGAGTGTTGAAGTTGAATTTCCTTGCAGCTTCCCATGATGAAGGGTTGTCTTTGAAGAATGGTGAAAGGCTTATCAATCAACTTGAATCGAGTTGTGCTAAAGCCTATGAATAAAGGTGAATACGATGAGTAAACGGGTCATTCGTCCCACACCCAAAGATATTTAGATTGGGGGTAGGAATTCTCTAGTCCCATTCCTTCTCTATTACTTAAGACTCATGGCACACAACTTGGCTCTTGATTAACAAGTGTTGAGTTTAACCTTTGTAGTGCTTGAATAGTAGTCCTGTTTTATACTGATTTGAATTGCTTGAATTCTTGATCTTGATCTTTCAGTCTCGATTGAAGTTGGAGATTATGATGGTCGTGTGTTTCTTTTAGTTAATGGAGACAGTGTGTTAGGGTTCAAATGGTTTCGCTATGTGTTAGGCTTCCAATGGTTCTCCGATAAAAAATGGCAACTGAATAGACAAACTAAGTTGTGTTTCTTATTTCTGAATAAAACATTTCACCACTGTTGTTTAAATGAGCCATGATGATATATGATTTATTTAATTAAATTTTATAAAAAGAGCCAATTTTTAATCATTTAAAAATAAAATGAAAAATATATCACAACAGTTGGTTTAAATAACCGTAGTGATATTTGAAACATTTTTTGATTAAAAAAACTATTAAAAAAATGGAGCCACTGTAAAAATAAAAATAAAATGGTAAAATATATCACCACAGATGGAAGAACCAACCATAGTGAAATCACATTTATATTTAATTTTAAAAAAATAAAATAAAAGCGTCACTAAAATATTAAATAAATCACAATTTTGTTGGCGCTGAGATTCGAATCCAAAAGCTTTAGGAGCTTTCACCATAGCTTCTCTATCCAACAGTGATAACATGTAAACTAATTTTAATGAAAAAATAAATAAAATGGTGGCGTCTGAGTTAAGAGATGTCATCACGGTCCTTTATAGACTCGTGGTAAAATGAGCATCGCTGTATGTTTTATTTGTAGTATACACTATGTAGAGTCGAGTTGACTTAATGGATTCATTTTAAGACTAAATGAGGTTTAGTAATCTCATCCCACTCTTGTTGAATATTTTCAGGTAACTTGAGGAAGATGAAAAACAAGGGTAAGATGACTTAATGTAGGATTGAAGATGTTTTCGTTTTGTAGTTTTCACTGTATTTTGAGATCATGTAGTTACGTGAGTTTTTTTTACCAAAGTGCCACATTCCTAAAATGAATTTTCCAAAATGTCATATGCTGAAAAAATCCCCAAATGCCATTTTTTTTAGCATCTAGTGGGCTTTTTAATTAATTTTTATGCACCTTGCATTTTGGATGGCAGACGCCCTAGAAGCCCAGTTGGGGTCCACCATCTAAGATGGAACACCCCCCCCCCCCCCCTCCCTTTTTTTTTTCTTTCAATTTTTAATTTCTAAATTAATTTTAAATAATTAAAATTACTTTTTTAATATTAAATATTAAATATAATATAATAATTAATATAATATTAATTAATTTTTTTAAAATAAAATAAAAATATTATTACATAATATTTACAAAAATATTAAATATTAGGTAAAATATAATATTAAATATATATTACTACATAATATTTTTTGTTTGTTCGTACTTAAACGTATAATATATTTTTTCCCGTCCAAACAAATTTTTAGTACAGTTTTTTTCCCTAATCAATTTTATAATATTATTTTTTCATACCATTAGGTCTTCTATAAATAGAGGTGGTTAAATATAATATAATTACATTTTTCTGAAATAGGTAATATTATAAAGACCTAATATTACATTTAAATATAATAGAAAATGTAATTTATATTATATTTAGCCACCTCTATTTATAGAAGACCTAATAGAATGAAAAACAATAATATTATAAAATTATTTAGACGGGAAAAAATTGTACTAAAAATTATTTGGGCGGGAAAAAAATATATTATACATTTAAGTACGAACAGAAAAAAAATATTGTGTAGTAATATATATTTAAAATTATTTTTTAATTAATATTTAATATTTTTTAAAAATATTATGTAACAATATATTAATTTTTAAAAATTAATATTATATTAATTATTATTTTTTAAAACTAATTCAGAAATAAAAAATCGAAAAAAAGGACTCCATCTTAGATGACGGACCCCAACTAGACTTATGGGGTGTCCGCCATCCAAGATGGAGGATGCAGAAAAATTAATTAAAAAGTCCATTAGATGATAAAAAAAGTGGTATTTGGGGAATTATTTTTCAGGCGTATGACATTTTGGGAAATTTATTTCAGGAATGTGGCACTTTGGTAAAAAACTTTAGTTAGGTTGAAATATTACTTATATTATTCATATACGAGTACCTATGCGTGTATCGTACATGGAACATGGTATCATCTAGATGGGTTGTTAGATGATCTCGTTTTAATATTTGAATATTATTACTTTATGGGATATAAATTGAATAATATTGATAAATAAATTTTTATCAAAATAAGTCAAAGCAATATTATTAACAATGAGTGGTTCATGTAATAAGATAAAATAAGTCAAAGCAATATCATTAACAATAAGTGGGTTCATGCAATAAGATATTTGAATATTGTAAGTAAGTGGGTAAGAGTTTAACTTTTAATTTATGGGCATGAAAAAGTTATAATGTAGAGGGATAATCCATCTTGTGTGATGATCAACCAATTTCTATTAATTTTAGTCACCATTAGGGATGATAAATGAACATGTCCGTCTCCTTTTGGCATACCATGTAAAAATTAGCAACAAAAAAAGAGATATGATTGAGCGAAAATAATTGAAGGTACATGCTTAAAATCTTGATCCTCTCTACAAAGAAATAAGGATGGGGCGAAACAGACTCACTAACACTGCATCTTTAAACTCTAAAAATATAAATGGCCGTGTCCGCAAAAGCATACAAAAAACAAGATGAAACAGACAGATTAGAGAATGTATGTTTAAAATTTTAACTTGTCCTAAAAAAAGAGTGCGAGCAAAACAAACTTGCCTGACGGGCAAGTCTCTTTTACCACCTCTAATCACTACTAATAATAGAGCATTCTAAAAATTCATATAATATAAAGTAAATGATAAAAACCAAAACTTTGCATCTCATTTATTAAGGAGAATGAATCCCCCCATGACATTTTCATCAATGATAATTCACACATTTAAATATTTTATCTCATTTATAATATCAAGTAAACTTTTTGAAATTTTGTATTATGTGAGATTTGAAGTTTATATCTTATGGATAAGTACAACAATTCATAAAAGCGCACATCCAATAGAACTATGTTTTTCTTTTATATTCCAAAATGAAAAATGCATGGTAAATTGTGATACATAATGGAAAAATCAAACATACAACAACAATAATAGTCAAGTTCCACCAAATGAGGTTGATTATACGACTTAAATTCTGTCAAAATATTTTACAAACATTATTTTTTAGATTTATTTTAAAGTCTTTTTTTATAGCTAATTACTTGATTCCTGTCTATTTTATATTTCAAACCCCCTAAATCTAATTTCCATCTTCTTTTCTACTTCAAGATGCATTCAAAAATATTTTTGTTTTAAAGATGTAAACTATTTCATGTTTAAATCCAAGAAATAAATTTTTTAACCCTTTTTTACCTCAAGGATTTTCCATTATTATACTCAAAAAACTCGGACGGACCTTAGACACAACCACATACTTCTCAGAACCAGAGCTCTTTGCCATTGATACGTGAGAAATGGTTCAATCAATGAAAAATGAGGGGTTTCAAAAGCTGAGTAGCTCAAAAATTATTTTGTGGCAAAGTGCATGCATTGTGGATGGGATAATCAGATGAATGGTGATGAAGAGTTAGGGTTTAAGAAGAAATGGGTGGGATTGAGAATTGGGTTGAACAAAAGAATTGAACTGAATGGGACAAACATGTTTCTTTGAAGAAGGAGAAGATGTTCATTCTATTGAATTACGAAACTAACCAAACTATTACAAATATGTTTTTGTTTGTATATTTTTTGACAAGAATCACAAGTATATATAGAGGTCCTAAATATATAAATATTTATAAAAATAATAAAGGTATAATTGTCTAATATATAAATAAACTTTAATACATTTATTTTATTTTATAAATAATATTTTTTATAATTTATTTTTATTATTCTGAAACAATTTTCTTTATTTTGTTGGTGAACATTCCCGTATACCTAAGTATGGTTAGGTGCATATCTATCATTTATTCATGGAATGCCATGTCCTTTTTTATTTTATAAATTATTTATTTTAAATAAATTTAAATTTAAATAAAATTTTGACTTATAGACATATACTTTATATCTTATGACAATAAAAAAATTGTTAAGTGCCGATTTTTTCGTTACGAACACTTATTTTATTAGTTTATAATTTATTTTCCAAACACTATTTTAAATAGTATTTTAATTTATAGTTTATAATTTATTATTTTTCTTCCATTTCTACCTTTATTATTTTAATTAAAACACATTTTTACCCTTTATGACTTATTTTAGTTTAAAATAAAATAATTATATATTAAATATAAAGAATATCAAACAATTATGTCATTTTATATTAATCCGTTAGTGGAATCACTAATTTTATCAAACACTTCAATTAATTTATCAACTATCAATCATCATCTATTAACTATAGATTATAAGATATCAGATATTAGTCGGTAGTCATGAATTATGAACTAGCCCGTTTTATCGTATAATTTATCTTCTAATTTATCTTTTAGATAAAATATTTTTGATTTTAAAGTTTTGTGATTAGGATACGATAGACGTGATATGATAAATATTTATATTTAAATATCAATCTTATCCTCTAAATATATCTCAGTCAAAGTTGTATATTCGGAGAATGACTTAAATAGAATTAAATAATTCAAATTAAAAAAGGACGCATTATTCTCTGTATCTTTTGCTGATTGCCAGACATGCATTGTCTGTCTGCAATTCTTTATAAACGTTTTTATTGATTTCTATTTTTATAATTTATTTAATTTATCATTTTAATATGTAATTTTTTTTTTATTTTTTTTTTATTTTTTAGTGATTTAATGTTAATCATTGTTTATCGTAAAAGTATTACCCAAGTGACCTTTGAGGTTATATTAGCGTCACTAGAATAATGACATTAACGAATAGGGTTACTCAAAGATTAAATTGTTGATAGATACTTTAAAACAGTCATGACTAATGATAGATTATTAAATGGTCAAGCACTGATAGACCGGAGGAAAGGGACAAATGATTCCAAAGGGAACTTAATCGTTTTGCTCATAGATGATCAAATAACTAATTTATATAGGTATTTTGGATATTTTAGAAAAACTTAATGAACTGTGCTATGCACATCCCCTATTACATTTATGTTTCACTATGCTTCTGATAACAAGTACACTCACCTCAATCTTGTCGATTTAACGATAATCCCCGTGGATATGATTACAATATGCTCTCATTATACTAAGATAAACAAACATTTTTTACCACCAACAAAATAGTGTCATTGTCGAGGATTGTTGATCACTTCAACTAGGAAATAATATGCAAAAATATTTTAAATTAGGAGTATTTGAATTCTGGTAATTTTTATTTTATTTTAATTTTAACTTCCAGCTTTTATTTTTTACATTACTAGATACTATTGTGCGAATCTATGGTTTGATTCTTCGTAAAAAAATGTTGTAAGATGTAAAATATATTTGATTGAATGCAAGCCCTGTATCAGAATGTATGTCAAGATCTTATGTGTGATTTCTACGGTAGTGGTCATATAAACAATTAGTGTAATTTTGAAGGACTTCTTGGAGAAGAATTGAATTATATGAGAAATTATCAAAGAAGTGATTATTTCTGAAATACTTACAGTAATACATTTAGGAGCAAACAACAAAATCAAATTTTTTACGAGTATAAGAGGTATCCTTCTCTCGAGGAGAGTTTAGTAGATTTTGTGAAGATTTCGAAGGAACATTTTAGTAAAACTAAGAGAAGGTCAGAAAAAAAAAGTGTATGAGTGTCAAACCCCAAAACTCACCCTCCATTTTTATTTGATTTTAACATATTTCATTTGTATACATTAAATCATATCATGCATGACCATTACATTTGGTCATGGAATCACAAGCATGGCCACTTTGTGTATTATATCTTAACCCTAGGGTTTTACTTTGTTTTACTTGAGAAACTAACCTAACTTCATGAAGAGATGGTACTTCTTTTCTCTTATTACTCAAGTAGGTAATCATGCTTCAAAGCAAGGCAAAGTCAAGGTCTTTGATCAAGGGAAATGCAAGTTTGGTTTAAGTTGATTCAAAGGTGTTTCATGTGTTGATTTCCATGCTACAACCCTCAATCTTCAAGCCATGCTCCATATCATTCAAACCCTAATCCAGGTTTCATCAAGGGATACTAATTCCATCATCAAACAACAATAACAATGTGTCCAATACACATTCATCAACAACATTTAAACAACAACAATAACAATGTGTGTAATACATATTCATCAATAATAACATATAAAATCCAACACCATAACAAGGGTATCTCATACACATTCAACAATAGCAACAACATAAACAACAACAAAAATCATATGTCTAATACACATTCATCAACAAAAACATAAACAACAACACAAGCATTCAAGAACAGTAACAACCATAAACATTCAACTTCAACAACATAAACATAAATATTAACAACAAGAACATAAACATTCAATATCAGCAACATAAAAATAAATGTCAACAACAAGAACATAAACATTCAACATCAAAAACATAAACAACATTAACAACAAGAAGCTAAAATTGTGAGTTTTGTACTGTACATGCAAGGTGAAAAGTTTACATACCGTTAACGTGGTGAATACGTAAAATCCAACAATGCTTCGTTTCGTGTAAGATTCTTCATCTTCATTTCGTGTGTTTCTTGTGTTTTTTGTTTCTTAATGAAGATAAGCCAAGAACGCGTGTGATGACGTTTTTTCCATGTTAAGCCAAGAACAATTGTGATGGGTTTGTACGTTAAGCCAAGAACGATTCCGATGGTCGTATGTTTCGTTTAGTTAATGGAGACAGTGTGTTAGGGGTCAAATGGTTTCATTGTGTGTTAGGCTTCCAATGGTTCTACGATAAAAAATGGAAACTGAATAGACAAACTAAGTTGTGTTTCTTGTTTCTGAATAAAACATTTCACCACGGTTGTTTAAATGAACGATGATGTTATATGATTTATTTAATTAAATTTTATAAAAAGAGCCACTGTAAAAATAAAAAATAAAATGATAAAATATATCACCATGGCTGAAAGAACCAAATATAGTGAAATCACATTTATATTTAATTTTAAATATATACAATAAAGGTGTCACTAAAATATTAAACAAATCACAATTTTGTTGGCGCTGAGATTCGAACCAAGAACTTTAGGAGCTTTCACCACGGCTGCTCTATCTAACTATGATAACATGTAAAGTGAGTTTAATGAATAAATAAATAAAATGGTGGCGCCTGATTTGAGAGATGTCATCACGGTCCTTTATAGATTCGTGGTAAAATGAGCGTCGTTGTATGTTTTATTTGTAGTAGTGATATATACTATGTAAAGTCGAGTGAACTTAATGGATTCATTTTAAGACTAAATGAGATTTAGTAATCTCATCCCACTCTTGTTAAATATTTCCCGGTAGCTTGAGGCAGATGAAAAACAAGGGTAAGAATACTGAATGCAGGATTGAAGATGTTTCTGTTTTGTAGTTTTCACTGTATTTTGAGATCATGTAGTTATGTGTGTTTTTGACCAAAGTGTCACATTCCTTAAATGAATTTCCCAAAATGCCATATGCTGAATTTTTTTGTCCCAATTGCCATTTTTTTGTCATCTAGTGGGCTTTTTAATTAATTTTTTTGCACTCTCCATCTTGGATGGGGGATGCCCCAGAAGCCCAGTTGGAGTCCGCCATCTAAGATGGAGTCCTTTTTTTTTCTTTGATTTTTAATTTCTGAATTAGTTTTAAATAATTAAAATTAATTTTTTAATATTAAATATTAATTACAAATAATAATTAATATAATATTAGCAAATATATTGCTACATAATATTTTTAAAAAATATTAAATATTAATTAAAAATTAATATTGAATATATATTACTACATAATATTGTTTGTTTGTTCGTACTTAAATATATAATTTTTTCCTGTCCAAACAATTTTTTAGTACAGTTTTTTACCGCCTAAAGAAATTTATAATATTATTTTTTTATTCCATTAGGTCTTCTAAAAATAGAGGTGGCTAGAAAAATATAATTATATTATATTTAGCCACCTCTATTTATAGAAGACCTAAGAGAATGAATAGATAATATTATAAAATTATTTAGATAGGAAAAAACTATACTAAAATTTGTTTGGACGTGAAAAAAATATATTATATATTTAAGTATGAACAAACAAAAAAATATTATGTAGTAATATATATTTAATATTCTTTTATAATTAATATTTAATATTTTTTAAAAATATTATAGAACAATATATTTTATTTATTTATTTATATTAATAATATATTAATTATTTTTTTAATATTTAATATTAAAAAAAATTGATTATTTAAAATTAAATTCAGAAATTAAAAATTGAAAAAAAAAGGACTTCATCATAGATGTCGGACCTCAATTAGACTTCTGGGACGTCCGCCATCCAAGATGGAGGATGCAGAAAAATTAATTAAAAAATCCCCTAGATGATAAAAAAAAGTGGGATTTAGGAAAAAAATTTAGTAGATGACATTTTGGAAAATTCATTTAAGGAATGTGGCACTTTGGTCAAAAACTTTAGTTAGGTTGAGATATCACTTTTATTATTCATATACTAGTATCTATGCGTGTATCGTACATGGAACATGGTATCATCTAAACGCTTATGTTTTTTTTTCAGTATCAAAAATCAATGCTACATATATATTATTCTAGAAATATATGTATGGGTTGTTACATTATCATATTTTATGATTTGAATATCATTGCTTTATGGGATATAAATTGAAAAATATTGATAAATAAAATTTTATCAAAATAAGTCAAAGCAATATTATTAACAATGAGTTGGTTCATGTAATAAGATATTTGAATATTTTAAGTAAGTGGGTAAGAGTTTAATTTTTAATTTATGGATATAAAAAAGTTATAATGTAGAGGGATAATCCATCTTGTGTGATGATCAACCAATTTCTAAAAATTTTAGTCACCATTAGGGATGGTAAATGAACATGTCCGTCTCATTTTGGCATACCATGTAAAAATTAGCAACAAAAAAAGAGATATGACTGAGCGAAAATAGTTGAAGGTACATGCTTAAAATCTTGATCCGCTCTACAAATAAATGAGGATGGGGCGGAAAAGACTCACTAACACTGCGTCTTTAAACTCTTAAAATATAAATGACCGTGTCTGCAAAAGCATACAAAAAACAAGATGAAACAAACATATTAGAGAATGTATGTTTAGAATTTTAACTTGTCCTAAAAAAAAGTGCGAGAAAAACAAACTTGCTAGACGGGCAAGTCTCTTTTACCACCTCTAATCACTACTAATAATAGAGCATTCTAAAAATTCATATAATATAAAATAAATGATAAAAAAAATTTGCATCTCATTTATTTAGGAGAATGAATCCCCCCATGACATTTTCGTCAATGATAATTCACATATTTAAATATTTTATCTCATTTATAATATCAAGTAAATTTTTTGAAATTTTGTATTATGTGAGATTTGAACTTTATGTCTTATGGATAAGCACAACAATTCATAAAAGCTCACATCCAATAGAACTATGTTTTTCTTTTATATTCCAAAATGAAAAATGCATGGAAAATTGAGATACGTGATGGAAAAATCAAACATACAACAATAATAATAGTCAAGTTCCACCAAATGAGGTTGATTAGACGACTTAAATTCTATCAAAATATTTAAAAAAAAATGATTTTTTGATTTATTTTAAAGTCCTTTTTTTATATCTAATTAATTGATTCCTCTCTATCCTATATTTCAAACCCCCTAAATCGAATTTCCATCTTCTTTTCTACTTCAAGATGCATTCAAAAATATTTTTGTTTTAAAGATGTAAACCATTTCATGTTTAAATCCAAGAAATGAACTTTTTTTAACCCTTTTTTACATCAAGGGTTTTCCATTACTATACTCAAAAAACCCGGATGGACCTTAGACACAACCACATACTTCTCAGAATCAGTGCTCTTTGCCATTGATACGTGATAAATGGTTCAATCAATGAAAAATGAGGGGTTTCAAAAGCTGAGTAGCTCAGAAATTATTTTGTGGCAAAGTGCATGCACTATGGATGGGAAAATTAGATGAATGGTGGTGAGGAGTTAGGGTTTGAGAAGAAATGGGTGGGATTGAGAATTGGGTTGAACAAAAGAACTGAACTGAATGGGACAAACATGTTTCTTTGAAAAAGGAGAAGATATTCCTTCTATTGAATTACATAATTGACCAAACTATTACAAATATGTTTTTGTTTGTATATATTTTGACAAGAGTCACAAGTATATATAGAGGTACAAAATATATAAACATTTATAAAAATAATAAAGGTATAATTGTTTAATATATAAGAAAACTTTAATACATTTACTTTATTTAATAAGTAATATTTTTTACAATTTATTTTTATTATTCTGAAACAATTTTCTTTATTTTGTTGGTGAACATTCCCCTAGCCCTGAAGTATGGTTAGGTACATATCTATCATTTATTCATGGAATGCCATGTCTTTTTTTTTATAATTAATTTATTTTAAGTAAATTTAAATTTAAATAAAATTTTGTCTTATAAACATATACTTTATATCTTATGACAATAATAAATTTGTTTAGTAACGATTTTTTCGTCACGAACATTTATTTTATTAGGTTATAATTTATTTCCCAAACACTACTTTAAATAGTATTTTCATTTATAGTTTATAATTTATTATTTTTCTTTAATTTTTACCTTTATTATTGTAATTAAAACACATTTTTACCCTTTATGATTTATTTAATTTAAAATAAAATAATTATATATTAAATATAAAGAATATCAAACAATTATGTCATTTTATATTAATCCGTTAGTGGAATCACTGATTTTATCAAACACTTCAATTAACTTATCAACTATCAATCATCACCCTTTAACTGAAGATTATAAGATATCAGATATTAGTCGGTAGTCATGAATTATGAACTAGCTTGTTTTATCGTATAATTTATCTTCTAATTGATCTTCTAGATAAAATATTTTTTATTTTAAAGTTTTGTGATTAGGATACGATAGACATGATATGATAAATATTTATATTTAAATATCAATCTTATCCTCTAAATATATCTCGATCTAACTTGAAGATTCGGAGAATGACTTAAATAGAATTAAATAATTCAAATTAAAAAAAGACGCATTATTCTCTGTATCTTTTGCTGATTGTCAGACATGCATTGTCTTCTGCAATTTTTTATAAACATTTTTATTGATTTCTATTTTTATAATTTATTTAATTTATCAATTTAATATGTAATATTTTTTTTTTGTTTTAGTGATTTAATTTTAGTCATTGTTTATCGTAAAAGTATTACCCAAGTGACCTTTGAGGTTATATTAGCGTCACTAGAGTAATGACATTAACCAATAGGGTTACCCAAAGATTAAATCGTTGATAGATACTTTAAAACAGTCATGACTAAGGAGAGTTATTAAATGGTCAAGCACTGATAGACCGCCGGAAAGGGACAAATGATTCCAAAGTGAACTTAATCGTTTTGCTCATAAATATTCAAATAACTTATTTATATAGGTATTTTGGAAATTTTAGAAAAACTTAATGAATTGTTGTATGCACATCCCCTATTACATTTATGTTTCACTATACTTCTGATAACTGTAAGACCCAAATTTTGACCCTAAGATCCCTCATGGCATCATAACATTGATTTGAACAACTTTCATGTTCATCAAAAATTGATTTGAAGCTTGGAAGGTCATCTCCCATTCCAAGACATTATAGGTCATTTTGACTGAAACCCTAATTTTGGGTCAACTTCCCAAGGACATAACTCATTCATTTTTTATGATTTTGAGGTGGGATCAAATGAATTGGAAATCTTAAGATGTCTAATTCAAATGTTATGTTGAACAAAATTTAAAAATCTCAAAGGAAATACATGTGATAATGGAAGACATTATAGGTCCTTTTGGGCCAAATGCATTGAAAGGCAAAAAAGTCGAACTTCAAGTGCCCATAACTCTTTCATAAAAACTCCAAATGATGCAAAATGTAAGTCCATTTTGATTTCCTTGAAGAGATCTACAACTTTTATGTTGGAGTTTTTTTCATATGAGGCTTGCATCATCAAAACAGAAGAGCTTGAACATTGGCCAAATTTAGAAACTTTGCCTTTACATGTTTTGCACCTTGCACTTTAAACTCCAATTTCACCAATTTCCACACTTCAAATGGATTTTTTCCCAACATAACAATTGTTCCTTACATCAAAACCTTTCCAACCGTTACTTACATGCTCATGTTTGGATTTGGCAAATGGTATTTTCGAAGAGGAGAAGCTTTTGGTTCAATTATGCATAACACCTCAAAATTCCATGCACAAGCAATTTGCCATTCAGATTACACGTCCATTTCGCTTTGGTATGATTTCAGATTGCATTTGGCATTGAATTTGGGCCTTGTGCATGATCATGCAAGCCCATGCAAGGAATGTCCAATTTCATGCAAACGGATTAAATCACCCTCTCCTTGCCATTCCCTATATAAATAGAAGCTCTATTCCATTCAAATCTCATCCTTGAATCAACCTGAATTGCTGCAGAAATCAAAACCGAGCCACACCTAAAGGAACTCTCTCAATTTTCTTCAATTTCTCAGATCTGAAATTCAACTAAATCAGGTTGAATTTCTAGATCTAAAGTTCCTAGATCTCTCTCTCATAATCCATTGATCTTTTGTTTGGCCAAAGGAAGCAAGGAAGCAAGCTCAAATTTCCAGAATTCAAAGGTGATCATCAACTGGTTTTCTCTTCGAAACTCACTGCTCTTTGATCTATTTGCCTGGCCAATATGTTTTCTGAAGTCCTCACTTGAGAGGCAAGCTAGTGGTAGCTTCAGTTTTGTGTTTTATTGAACTGCATTTTTCATACCTGAATCTTCCATCTCAGATTTCTCACTCTATAGGAATCTTGAGTATGATTCAAGGTTACAAGGGTGATGTACATCACCCCAGCTTTATTTTGACATAAGGATCATACAAAATGATGAAGATTTGAAAACCTGCAAATGTCACCGGAATCTTCATGCTCACCAGAGAAGAAGGTGGCTCCAGTGGCCGTCCCATTGCCAGTTTGAATCTGGATCGTTGGATTGAGTTTCCCAGATCTAATCCTGGCCTTCGCTTGTTATGACTTTCATTTATTCATTGTGTTACGCATGGACTTGGACCTATGGTGGAAGCGCGCTTCTGGAGCGTATGATCTGCTAGCTCAATTAATGAGCTCAGATCTAACGCTCCTGGTTTTTTTGAATTTCCAATTTTTTGATTTAATTTCTTTTATTTCCATTATTTTCAAAAATCAATATCTTCTTCATTTTTAATCCAAAAAATATCGGACCAATTGCATTC
Organism: Lathyrus oleraceus; assembly: GCF_024323335.1. Classification (NCBI taxonomy): domain Eukaryota; kingdom Viridiplantae; phylum Streptophyta; class Magnoliopsida; order Fabales; family Fabaceae; genus Lathyrus; species Lathyrus oleraceus. The sequence goes on along the minus strand of NC_066585.1, from coordinate 315,014,293 downwards.
TTCTCCAAATAATTTCTAGTTTCTAATTTTGATTTTATATTTTTTATTTCATCATTTGATATTTTTTGTGAATTTTCTCTTTTCTGGTTACTTTTAATTCATTTTAAATAGTTTTTGATATTCAAAAAATACAAAAATATTTTCCTAACCTATTTGAATGATGGTGGATCTATGAAAAATATTCTCATCAATTTTTTAATTGATTTGAGATTTTAGTTCAATTAGGTTATTTTTATTCATTTTCAATTGATTAAAAATAGTTTCTGACTTTTAAAAATACTGAAATTTTTTGTCAAACTTAGTTTGACCTTGTTGAACTTGGGATAAATCACTTGGACCTTTCAAGGTTGATTTGAAGTGATTTTGAAGTTTGACCTTTCTTTTGTTCAAGTTTATTTTAATATTGAAAATACCAAAAATATTTTGCTTATTGTTTGACCTCCAATCTTCATCTCATTTCTGATTTCTCATTGTTTGACTTTGACTTTCAATGTCATTTGGTCAATACATATGGATTGGTACATCTTATTTCACCTTACGCATTTTGATCTTTCCATTTCCTTATCCTTTCTTCATCTCCTTCTTCTTCTTCTTCTTTCTTTTTGATCAATGAGTTGAAGGTTGATAAGTTAGCATTGATTAGGGAGACTTAATCTTCCTTGATTCAAATCTAATTCATCTTGATCAATTGATCAAGTGAATGGCTTTGCATTAAGGATAAGTTGTTTTCTAAATCATGCAAAAGGCTTAAACCAATACAAGATCAATTTTCTTTTTCTTTTTTGGCATGGCAAGTTGTTGGAACTTGGTTCACTAATCAAGACTTCTAACTTGTGTTGTTGCCTACATTATTATTGACCGGCCTCAGATAGTTGTGACTTCTACATAAGTCCAATTACGATTGCTTAACATAGCGCTAAATTTGCCTTATGGCACGCTAACTACTAACACTAACCCTTAACCATTAACATTTACATTTTGCTCTTTACTTTTATGGAATTTACTATTCTTGCACATATTTATCCATTTGCTTTTCCCTTTGCTCACTTGAGCACATGTTTATGTTAATGCCATTTGCCCTTTGCTCACTTGAGCACATAATTGTATATATACTATTGTGTTTGTGTTTTGTCTTGATTGTTGTGAACCAAATGCAAAGGATTGGATAAAATGGACTTAGACTTTAGGATTTTCCCTATGCAAACTTGGAGTCAAAGAGCAACTAGGCATTGGGCCTTTAGAGTGCTATAAAAAGTCAAAGAGCAACTAGGCATTGAGCCTTTAGAATGCTTAAGCTTGAAGATGAACATGGAAAGGACCATATTCTAAACTCCCTCTTGTCTATTCTTAGATTGTATTATAGAACCTTTTGATGTGTGTTTTCTTGTGCTAGGAGTTCCAACTTGAGCTTATTTGGGGAACCATTACCATGAGCTTCTAAGAGAGAGAGATTCAAGATGCATTGAGGAGTCTTTCCCAGAATTCACTTTGATTGATGATTGCTTGAGTTTATGTTTATGTGATTGTTTATTCCAAAGGATGGGAGCTACTTGGATCATCCATATGATCTCAAGAGAGGAACTCCATTGTGGTTTTGTTTCTTTATCCCTCACCTTTTTGCTTTACTTAAGACTTAGCCCTTCTTCCTCTTCTCTCCACTCTAACCCAAGCCAAAACCTTTTGTGCAAACATTTAACCATTGTTTTCAAACATTAGAAACCTAAGCCTTATGCTTTTGATTTTCAAACTTTCTTTTCATAACACTTATTTTGAATTGAATCTTTGAGTCAACTTTGACCATTCTTGTATATACTTCTAATTGGTAAATATAACCCATTCAAATGTCTTTTTTTGTGGTTCCAATGGCCACTTCCTTAATCAAATCTTTCATAACCTTTAGCTATTAGGTTTGAGTTATCTTGGTGGTAGATGTAATACTCACCTACATCCTTAGTGATGGACAATGAGTCTTCCATGCTTATTATAAGGTTAACCCCTCATTAGCATGTTGAAGCTATCCTCACATGGTGGATTTGTGGTTTTAGGTTGAGTTTTCTCCCTTTGATAACAAAAGACCTTAAGGCTTTTGGACCAATCAATTCACCAACTCATTTTGAGATTTTTTACCCCGAACTACGAGGTTTTGATCCTAATCTTTTTTAAGATGGTACGTAGGCAATGGGTTTATCCATCCAAACACAAATGTAAATAAACTTGTATATTCTCTTCTCATCTCTTCAATCATGTTTGCACAAACAAAATTTTCACAAAACGACAACCTTTGCAACAAGTGTGAAAAGGGTTCCCTAGGAGTACCTAGGATGTTTTGGGTGCCTAACACCTTCCCATTGCATAACCAACCCCCTTACCCATATCTCTGTTTCTCTTTTACTAGTTTTTGTTAAAACTTTTAGGTTTTTGTTCGCTTTCTAACCATTCCTTTGGATAAATAGAAGTGCGGTGGCGACTCGACTTGTATGATTTACCTTGGATTTAGTCAATATCTCTAATGGTAACGAATACCCCGCAACAATAACAAGTACATTCACCTCAATCCTGTCAATTTAACGATAATCCCCGTGCATATGATTACAATATGCTCTCATTATATTGAGATGAACAAATATTTTTTACCATCAACAAAATGGTGTCATTGTCAAGGATTGTTGATCACTTCAACTAGGAAATAATATGCAAAAATATTTTAAATTAGGAGTATCTGAATTCAGTTAATTTTTATTTTATTTTAATTTTAATTTTTAGATTTTATTTTTTACATTACTAGATACTATTGTGCGAATCTATGGTTTGATTCTTCGTAAAAAAATGTTGTAAGATGTAAAATAAATTTGATTGAATGCAAGCCCTGTATCAGAATGTATGTCAAGATCTTATGTGTGATTTCTACAATAGTGGTCATATAAACAATTAGTGTAATTTTGAAGGACTTCTTGGAAAAGAATTGAATTATATGAGAAATTATCAAAGAAGTGATTATTTCTGAAAAACTTACAGTACTACATTTAGGAGCAAACAACAAAATCAAATTTTTTACGAGTATAAGAGGCATCCTTCTCTCGAGGAGAGTTTAGAAGATTTTGTGAAGATTTCGAAGGAACATTTTAGTAAAACTAAGAGAAGGTCAGAAAAAAAAGTTTATGAGTGTCAAACCCCAAAATTCACCCTCCATTTTATTTGAGTTTAACATATTTCATTTGTATACATTAAATCATATCATGCATGACCATTACATTTGGTCATGGAATCACAAGCATGGCCACTTTGTGTATTATATCTTAACCCTAGGGTTTTACTTTGTTTTACTTGAGAAACTAACCTAACTTCATGAAGAGACGGTACTTGTTTTCTCTTATTACTCAAGTAGGTAATCATGCTTCAAAGCAAGGCAAAGTCAAGGTCTTTGATCAAGGGCAATGCAAGTTTGGTTTAAGTTGATTCAAAGGTGTTTCATGTGTTGATTTCCATGCTACAACCCTCAATCTTCAAGCCATGCTCCATATCATTCAAACCCTAATCAAGGTTTCATCAAGGGATACTATTTCCATCGTCAAACAACAATAACAATGTGTCCAATACACATTCATCAACAACATTTAAACAACAACAATAACAATGTGTGTAATACATATTCATCAATAATAACATATAAACAACAACACCATAACAAGGGTATCTCATACACATTCAACAATAGCAACAACATAAACAACAACAAAAATAATATGTCTAATACATATTCATCAACAATAACATAACAAATGTGCCTCATACATATTCAACAAAATCAACAACATATAAACAACAACATAACAAAGGTGTCTCATACATATTCATCAACAAGAACATAAACAACAACAACAACAATGTGTGTAATACACATTTATCAACAACAAAAATCATATGTCTAATACACATTCATCAACAACAACATAAACAACAACACAAGCATTCAAGAACAATAACAACCATAAACATTCAACTTCAACAACATAAACATAAATATTAACAACACGAACATAAACATTCAATATCAACAACATAAACATAAATGTCAACAACAAGAACATAAACATTCAACATCAACAGCATAAACAACATTAACAACAAGAAGCTAAAATTGTGAGTTTTGTACTGTACATGCAAGGTGAAAAGTTTACATACCGTTAACGTGGTGAATACGTAAAATCCAATAATGCTTCCTTTTGTGTAAGATTCTTCATCTTCATTTCGTGTGTTTCTTGTGTTTTTTGTTTCGTTAATGGAGATAAGCCAAGAACGCTTGTGATGACGTTTTTTCCACGTTAAGCCAAGAACGATTGTGATGGGTTTGTACGTTAAGCCAAGAACGATTCCGATGGTCGTGTGTTTCGTTTAGTTAATGGAGACAGTGTGTTAGGGGTCAAATGATAAAATATATCACCATGGCTGAAAGAACCAAATATAGTGAAATCACATTTATATTTAATTTTAAAAATATAAAATAAAGGCGTCACTAAAATATTAAACAAATCACAATTTTGTTGGCGCTGAGATTCGAACCAAGAACTTTAGTAGCTTTCACCACGGCTGCTCTATCTAACTGTGATAACATGTAAAGTTATTTTAATGAATAAATAAATAAAATGGTGGCGCCACATTTGAGAGATGTCATCACGGTCCTTTATAGACTCGTGGTAAAATGAGCATCGTTGTATGTTTTATTTGTAGTCGTGATATATACTATGTAAAGTCGAGTGAACTTAATGGATTCATTTTAAGACTAAATAAGATTTAGTAATCTCATCCCACTCTTGTTAAATATTTCCAGGTAGCTTGAGGCAGATGAAAAACAAGGGTAAGATGGCTGAATGCAGGATTGAAGATGTTTCCATTTTGTAGTTTTCACTGTATTTTGAGAACATGTAGTTAGGTGAGTTTTTGACCAAAGTGTCACATTACTTAAATGAATTTCCCGAAATGCCATATGCTGAATTTTTTTTCCCAAATGCCATTTTTTTGTCATCTAGTGGGCTTTTTAATTAATTTTTTTGCACCCTCCATCTTGGATGGTGGATGCTCTAGAAGCCCAGTTGGGATCCGCCATCTAAGATGGAGTCCTTTTTTTTTCTTCGATTTTTAATTTCTGAATTAGATTTAAATAATTAAAATTAATTTTTTAATATTAAAGATTAATTACAAATAATAATTAATATAATATTAATAAATATTTTGCTACATAATATTTTTAAAAAATATTAAATATCAATTAAAAATTAATTATGAATATATATTACTACAAAGTATTGTTTGTTTGTTCGTACTTAAATATATAATTTTTTTCCTATCCAAACAATTTTTTAGTACAGTTTTTTACCGCCTAAAATTTTTTATAATATTATTTTTTTATTCCATTAGGTCTTATATAAATAGAGGTGGCTAGAAAAATATAATTATATTATATTTAGCCACCTCTATTATAGAAGACCTAATAGAATGAAAAAAATAATATTATAGAATTATTTAGACGGGAAAAAACTATACTAAAATTTGTTTGGATGGGAAAAAAATATATTATATATTTAAGTATGAACAAACAAAAAAATATTATGTAGTAATATATATTTAATATTATTTTATAGCTAATATTTAATATTTTTTAAAAATATTATAGAACAATATATTTATTTTATTTATTTATTTAAATTAATATTATATTAATTATTTGTTATTTAATATATAATATTAAAAAAACTAATTTTAATTATTTAAAATTAAATTCAAAAATTAAAAATCGAAAAAAAAGGACTTCATCATAGATGTCGGACCTCAATTAGACTTCTGGGACTTCCGCCATCCAAAATGGAGGGTGCAGAAAAATTAATTAAAAAATCTCCTAGATGATAAAAAAAAGTGGGATTTGGGATTTTTTTTTTAGTAGATGACATTTTGGAAAATTCATTTAAGGAATGTGGCACTTTGGTCAAAAACTTTAGTTAGGTTGAGATATCACTTGTATTATTCATATACTAGTATTTATGCGTGTATCGTACATGGGACATGGTATCATCTAGACGCTTATGTTTTTTTTTCAGTATCAAAAATCAATGCTACATACATATTATTCTAGAAATATATGTATGGGTTGTTACATTATCACGTTTTAATATTTGAATATCATTGCTATATGAGATATAAATTGAATAATATTGATAAATAAAATTTTATCAAAATAAGTCAAAGCAATATTATTAACAATGAGTTGGTTCATGTAATAAGATAAAATAAGTCAAAGCAATATTATTAACAATGAGTTGGTTCATGTAATAAGATAAAATAAGTAAAAGCAATATTATTAACAATGAGTTGGTTCATGTGATAAGATATTTGAATATTTTAAGTAACTGGGTAAGAGTTTAATTTTTAATTTATGGGTATAAAAACGTTATAATGTAGAGGGATAATCCATCTTGTGTGATGATCAACCAATTTCAATAAATTTTAGTCACCATTAGGGATGGTAAATGAACATGTCCGTCTCATTTTGGCATACCATGTAAAAATTAGCAGCAAAAAAAGAGATATGACTGAGCAAAAATAGTTGAAGGTACATGCTTAAAATCTTGATCTGTTCTACAAATAAATGAGGATGGGGCGGAAAAGACTCACCAACATTGCATCTTTAAATCTAAAAATATAAATGGTCGTGTCCACAAAAGCATACAAAAAACAAGATGAAACAGATATATTAGAGAATGTATGTTTAAAAGTTTAACTTGTCTTAAAAAAAAGTGCGAGCAAAACAAACTTGCCAGACGGGCAAGTCTCTTTTACCACCTCTAATCACTACTAATAATAGAGCATTCTAAAAATTCATATAATATAAAATAAATGATAAAAATCAAAACTTTGCATCTCATTTGTTAAGGAGAATGAATCCCCTCATGACATTTTCGTCAATGATAATTCACACATTTAAATATTTTATCTCATTTATAATATAAAGTAAATTTTCTGAAATTTTGTATTATGTGAGATTTGAACTTAATGTCTTATGGATAAGTACAACAATTCATAAAAGCTCACATCCAATAGAACTATGTTTTTCTTTTATATTCCAAAATGAAAAATGCATGGTAAATTGTGATACATAATGGAAAAATCAAACATACAACAACAGTAATAGTCAAGTTCCACCAAATTAGGTTGATTTTACCACTTAAATTTTGTCAAAATATTTTAAAAATAATATTTTTTAGATTTATTTTAAAGTCTTTTTTTTATATCTAATTAATTGATTCATCTCTATCCTATATTTCAAACCCCCTAAATCTAATTTCCATCTTCTTTTCTACTTCAAGATGCATTCAAAAATATTTTTGTTTTAAAGATGTAAACCATTTCATGTTTAACCCCAAGAAATGAACTTTTTTTAACCCTTTTTTACATCAAGGGTTTTCCATTACTATACTCCAAAAACCTGGATGGACCTTAGACACAACCACATACTTTTCAGAATCAGTGCTCTTTGCCATTGATACGTGAGAAATGGTTCAATCAATGAAAAATGAGGGGTTTCAAAAGTTGAGTAGCTCAGAAATTATTTTGTGGCAAAGTGCTTGCACTATGGATGGGAAAATTATATGAATGGTGATGAAGAGTTATGGTTTGAGCAGAAATGGGTGGGATTGAGAATTGGGTTGAACAAAAGAATTGAACTGAATGGGACAAACATGTTTCTTTAAAAAAGGAGAAGATATTCCTTCTATTGAATTACAGAACTGACCAAACTATTACAAATATGTTTTTGTTTGTATATTTTGTGACAAGAATCACAAGTATATATAGAGATCCAAAATATATAAATATTTATGAAAATAATAAAGGTATAATTGTTTAATATATAAGAAAACTTTAATACATTTACTTTATTTAAGAAGTAATATTTTTTATATTTATTTTTATTATTCTGAAACAATTTTCTTTATTTTGTTGGTGAACATTCCCCTGTCCCTGAAGTATGGTTAGGTACGTATCTATCATTTATTCATGGAATGCCATGTATTTTTTTTATAAATAATTTATTTTAAATAAATTTAAATTTAAATAAAATTTTGTCTTATAAACATATACTTTATATCTTATGACAATAAAAAAATTGTTTAGTAACGATTTTTTCGTTACAAACGCTATTTTAAATAGTATTTTAATTTATAGTTTATAATTTATTTATTTTCTTCCATTTTTACCTTTATTATTTTAATTAAAACACATTTTTACCCTTTATGATTTATTTTAATTTAAAATAAAATAATTATATATTAAATATAAAGAATATCAAACAATTATGTCATTTTATATTAATCCGTTAGTGGAATCACTGATTTTATCAAACACTTCAATTAACTTATCAACTATCAATCATCACCCTTTAACTATAGATTATAAGATATCAGATATTAGTCGGTAGTCATGAATTATGAACTAGCTTATTTGATCGTATAATTTATCTTCTTGATAAAATATTTTTTATTTTAAAGTTTTGTGATTAGGATACGATATACATGATATGATAAATATTTATATTGAAATATCAATCTCATCCTCTAAATATATCTCGGTCAAACTTGTATATTCGGAGAATGACTTAAATAGAATTAAATAATTCAAATTAAAATAAGACGCATTATTCTCTATATCTTTTGCTGATTGCCAGACATGCATTGTCTGTCTGCAATTCTTTATAAACATTTTTATTGATTTCTATTTTTATAATTTTTTTAATTTATCAATTTAATATGTAATATTTTTTTTTTGTTTTAGTGATTTAATTTTAATCATTGTTTATCGGAAAAGCATTACCCAAGTGACCTTGGAGGTTATATTCGCGTCACTAGAGTAATGACATTAACGAATAGGGTTACTCAAAGGTTAAATCATTGATAGATACTTTAAAACAGTCATGACTAAGGAGAGTTATTAAATGGTTAAGCATTGATAGACCGCAGGAAAGGACAAATGATTCCAAAGGGAACTTAATCGTTTTGCTCATAAATATTCAAATAACTTATTTATATAAGTATTTTGGAAATTTTAGAAAAACTTAATGAATTGTGCTATGCACATCCCCTATTACATTTATGTTTCACTATACTTCTGATAACGAGTACACTCACCTCAATCTTGTCAATTTAACGATAATCCCCGTGGATATGATTACAATATGCTCTCATTATACTGAGATGAACAAACATTTTTTACCATCAACAAAATGGTGTCATTGTCAAGGATTGTTGATCACTTCAACTAGGAAATCATATGCAAAAACATTTTAAATTAGGAGTATTTGAATTCAGTTAATTTTTTTTTTAATTTTAATATTTAGCTTTTATTTTTTACATTACTAGATACTATTGTGTGAATCTATGGTTTGATTCTTCATAAAAAATGCTGTAAGATGTAAAATAAATTTGATTGAATGCAAGCGTTGTATCGGAATGTATGTCAAGATCTTATGTGTGATTTCTACAGAAGTGGTCATATAAACAATTAGTGTAATTTTGAAGGACTTCTTGGAGAAGAATTGAATTATATGAGAAATTATCAAAGAAGTGATTATTTCTGAAATACTTACAGTAATACATTTAGGAGCAAACAACAAAATCAAATTTTTTACGAGTATAAGAGGTATCCTTCTCTCGAGGAGAGTTTAGTAGATTTTGTGAAGATTTCGAAGGAACATTTTAGTAAAACTAAGAGAAGGTCAGAAAAAAAAAGTGTATGAGTGTCAAACCCCAAAATTCACCCTCCATTTTTATTTGATTTTAACATATTTCATTTGTATACATTAAATCATATCATGCATGACCATTACATTTGGTCCTGGAATCACAAGCATGGCCACATTGTGTATTATATCTTAACCCTAGGGTTTTACTTTGTTTTACTTGAGAAACTAACCTAACTTCATGAAGAGATGGTACTTGTTTTCTCTTATTACTCAAGTAGGTAATCATGCTTCAAAGCAAGGCAAAGTCAAGGTCTTTGATCAAGGGAAATGCAAGTTTGGTTCAAGTTGATTCAAAGGTGTTTCATGTGTTGATTTTCGTGCTACAACCCTCAATCTTGAGGCCATGCTCCATATCATTCAAACCCTAATCAAGGTTTCATCAAGGGATACTAATTCCATCATCAAACAACAATAACAATGTGTCCAATACACATTCATCAACAACATTTAAACAACAACAATAACAATGTGTGTAATACATATTCATCAATAATAACATATAAACAACAACACCATAACAAGGGTGTCTCATACACATTCATCAATAGAAACAACATAAACAACAACAACAATAATATGTCTAATACACATTCATCAACAACAACATAACAAATTTGCCTCATACATATTCAACAAAATCAACAACATATAAACAACAACATAACGAAGGTGTCTCATACATATTCATCGACAAGAACATAAACAACAACAACAACAATGTGTGTAATACACATTCATCAATAACAACATACAAACAACAACAACAAAAACCATATGTCTAATACACATTCATTAACAACAACATAAACAACAACAATAACAACAACACAAGCATTCAAGAACAATAACAACCATAAACATTCAACTTCAACAACATAAACATAAATATTAACAACAAGAACATAAACACTCAATATCAACAACATAAACATAAATTTTTTACCACCTAATTCACCCCCCACTTAGGCGCATTTACAACTTACATTTGGTATCAGAGCAAGTTATAGGTAACTTGTTCCTAAAGATTCAGATGGCTTCCGCAAACAATGATCGTGTATTTAAAGATGGTGGTAGTAGTAACAAGCCTCCTTTATTTTCCGGTCAATATTTCGACTTTTGGAAAATCCGTATGAAGGCACATTTAGAAGCACAAGGAAGTGACATATGGGAGGCGGTTCAAAATGGTCATTTTATTCCTACAACGGTTGTCAACGGTGCTAGTTCAACAAAGCCACAAGGATCATGGGATGATGATGATAAGAAAAGGGTTCTCTATGATAAAAAGGCGATTAATATTTTACAAAGTGCACTTGGAATGGATGAATTCTTCCGCGTCTCAACATGTACAACGACAAAGGAAATATGGGATACTCTTGTAGAAACTCACGAAGGAACGGCCGAAGTCAAGAGATCTAGATTGAACACGTTAAGTCAAGAGTACGAGTTATTCCGAATGCAACCGGGAGAATCAATCCTCGACTTGCAAAAAAGATTCGTGCATTTGACAAATCACTTGAAAGCACTTGGTAAGACACTAACTAATGATGAACTTAATCTTAAAGTTCTTAGGTCTTTAACAAGAGAATGGCAACCCAAAGTGACGGCGATTTCCGAAAAGAAAAGTTTATCAACAATGACATCCGCTACTTTATTCGGAAAGCTTCAAGAATATGAGATGGAACTTTGACTATTGGAGAAACATGAGGTCCAAGAGAAGAAATCCAAGAGCATTGCCTTAAAAGTTGATTCCAAAGTTGTGAAGAAAGAAGAAAATCCCGAAGAGGACGAAAACTTTATGCTTCTTGTAAAAAGACTAGGAAAATATTTTGGTGCAAAAAGTTCTTCATCAGATTCCGATAGTGATCAAAGCGCAAATCTAGCATTGATGGCATCACATCATTCGACGATGAAGACGATGAGGTTAGTAGTAACTTTTCAATTTTTGATAATGATGCTCAAGGAGCAATTGATGAACTTTTAAGTGAATGCAAAATTCTATACAAAACCATTTCATCTCAAAAGAATCAAATATCAACTTTGGAAGAAAATATTGAGAAAATGAAAAATAATCTCAAACATGAAAAGGAAGAATTAATCAAGAATTTTGCATGCACTAAATGTGAGTCACTTGCTTTTCAAATAGTTCAATTGGAGAGATTTATTGAAAGATACGAAAAAGGTCAAATCGGATTGGAACATGTTCTTAGTAGTCAAAGATACTCAAATGATAAAAGTGGTTTAGGTTATTCAAATTTTGCTAAACAAACTTCTAACAAGACCATTTTTGTAAAATCTAAAGAACAAATTCCTTTAGATAAAATTAACAAGCCTAAAGTGGTTCATCAATATAATAATAGGAAAAGGAACAAATCTTATTATAAAAAGAAATCTTATTCCCCTAGATATAAAAGCAACTTTGAGCCTACATGTTTCTATTATGGTATTAAAGGCCATACTCCTAATGCATGTTATGTTAGAAACTTTAGTGTTGCTCAAGCCCATTATGTATGGGTTAAGAAAGGAACTAACTATGAAGGACCCAAAGCAATTTGGGTACCTAATAAAACTTAACTCTTTTTTGTAGGTATGCTTGAAGACCTCCTCAAATCAATCGTATCTTGATAGCGGGTGTTCAAGGCACATGACGGGTGACTTAAACAAATTTTCACATCTAACGCTTAAGGCCAAAGGATATGTTACTTATGGTGACAACAACAAAGGAAGAATCCTTGGCGTAGGCATCATTGGTTCACCGCCTTCAACAACTATAGAAGATGTCCTATTTGTGGAAGGTCTAAAGCATAGTCTCCTTAGCATTAGCCAATTGTATGACCGAGGTTTCAAAGTCAACTTCACTAAATATGAATGTTTGATTGAAAATGAAGTTACTCATGAAGTTATGCTAAAAGGTAAAAGAGTTAATAATATATTTCAAATCTCTTTAGATAACTTGTCTTTGAATGTTAGGTGTCTCTTGGCAAACAACAATGAATCATGGTTATGGCACAAGAGGTTTGCTCATATTCATATGGAGCACTTGAATAAATTGATCAAGCATGACTTAGTCATTGGATTGCCGAAGATCAAATTCATCAAAGATGGGTTGTGTGGTGCTTGTCAAAAAGGAAAGCAAACTAAGTAAACTTTCATTTCCAAGAATGTGGTGTCCACAACTAGGCCACTACAATTGTTGCACATGGATCTCTTTGGTCCATCGAGAACAAAAAGCTTCGGAGGTAACGTTTATGCATTAGTTATTGTTGATGATTTCTCTAGATATACTTGGACATTGTTTTTAGTGCAGAAAAGTGATGCCTTCAAAGCATTCAAGAAGTATGCCAAGCAAATTCAAAATGAGAAGTCTCTTTCAATTATCTCCATTAGAAGCGATCATGGTGGAGAATTCCAAAATGCCTCATTTGAAGAATTTTGTGAAGAACATGGAATCTCACACAATTTCTCCGCACCAAGAACTCTACAACAAAATGGTGCCGTAGAAAGGAAGAATAGGTCATTAATAGAACTTGCAAGGACAATGCTAAATGATTCAAATCTTCCTAAGTATTTTTGGGCGGATGCGGTGAGCACGACATGTTTTGTAAGTAACCGTGTTAATATTCGGCCTATTCTCAAGAAAACCCCTTATGAACTTTTCAAAGGATGAAAACCAAATATTTCTTTCTTTCATATTTTCGGGTGTAAGTGCTTTTTCCTCAACAACGACAAAGACAACCTTGGTTATCATTTTTGTGAATGAATGCTTATTATGTTTGTGAATGTATGACTGTTTTTTATCAAGTCTTTTCCCAACCTTTTTGCTAATGACAAAGGGGGAGAAGAATTGCTTGTTGTTTTTGTTTCTCTAACATTTTGTAGGAAAGATACACATTTCCAAAGCTTTGCTCATATTCCAAAAGAAAGGGGGAACACTTGCATAGGGGGGGATATCCTTGGATTAGAGAAACAAGTTTAGAATCAACTTTCAAGTAGTGAGTTGTCATCATCAAAAAGGGGGAGATTGTGAAGTCATGGCTTCTTGATGATTTTGATGATTACAACATCTCTCAACAATTCTCATGTGAAAAGATCAAAAAGCAGTCAAAGACTTGAAGTGAATTGAAGTGGAGTAAAGATTCAAGTGAAGTATATCACTTCAAAGGATCAAGTATCATCATTGGTATATCTAAAACTTTCACTAATATGATATACAAGTGTTCAAATATTTATTCCATGATATCTTGGTTGATATAGAAAATTAGGATGTATTGCATTTCATTTTTCACATTCTGCCAAATTCTATTTTTCAAAACTGGGCTTCAGTAACCGGTTACCCACCGAGCAGTAACCGGTTACCACTGTTGTTTTTCAAATATTTTTTTGGACGTTGGAAGCAAGTAACCGGTTACCACTGACGAATTTTGGCAGATTGGTGCATTTCTTCATTCAAATGTTTTCTTTGCATTCCTTTAAATCATGGCATCCTTTCATTCATCGTACTCTTTCAAAAAGGTGTTTTTAGCAATATATAAACATCATTACTCATTTTTTATGACCACCTCCTTTCTTGCAAACACTTTCAATTAATCATTCTTATAAAAACTCAGATTTTTATCAAGTGTCCAAAAACATTCTTAAAAAGTATTCTTTGCATTAAACCTTCATATACCTTGCTAAGAATACATATCATTTGGTTTGAACACTTGTATACTACATTGAGTGATTGATATCCAAAGGGGAAGATTAATCCAAGTGATTAATATATTCAAGATTCATCATCAACTTTTTAATTAAGTTCAGATTTTTGTATCATACCTTGTTGTCCAGGATTGTAGGAAACAAGTGAAGTGTTGAAGATGATTGTTCTTCATACACTTGATTACCTATAGGTTAGACAGTAAGCATCACCAATGGTGTGAGTAGGCTGTACAATAATTCTAACTATAGTGAAATCTCTTTCGATTCGAAAGGGGAGTGGAGTACCTTCGGGGTGTGAAGGGAACCACTATAATTTCCGGTGTCCTTTTACTTTCTGCAATTTATTTTTCAGCACTTAAACGAAAAATAACCAAGAACCGGAAACACGATCGAAGAAATTTTATACCACCTAATTCACCCCCTCCCCCCCCCCTCTTAGGCGCATTTACAACTTACATAAATGTCAACAACAAGAATATAAACATTCAACATCAACAACATAAACAACATTAACAATAAGAAAAACAACAACAAGAAGCTAAAATTATGAGTTTTGTACTGTACATGCAACGTGAAAAGTTTACGTACCATTAACGTGGTGAATACGTAAAATCCAACAATGCTTCGTTTCGTGTAAGATTCTCCATCTTCATTTCGTGTGTTTCTTGTGTTTTTTGTTTCGTTAATGGAGATAAGCCAAGAACGCTTGTGATGACGTTTTTTCCACGTTAAGCCAAGAACGCTTGTGATGACGTTTTTTCCACGTTAAGCCAAGAACGATTGTGATGGGTTTGTACGTTAAGCCAAGAACGATTTCGATGGTCGTGTGTTTCATTTAGTTAATGGAGACAGTGTGTTAGGGTTCAAATGGTTTCGCTCTGTGTTAGGCTTCCAATGGTTCTACGATAAAAAATGGCAACTGAATAGAGAAACTAAGTTGTGTTTCTTGTTTCTGAATAAAACATTTCACCACGGTTGTTTAAATGAACAATGATGCCATATGATTTATTTAATTAAATTTTATAAAAAGAGCCACTGTAAAAATAAAAAATAAAATGATAAAATATATCACCATGGCTGAAAGAACCAACTATAGTGAAATCACATTTATATTTAATTTTAAAAATATAAAATAAAGGCGTCACTAAAATATTAAATAATTCACAATTTTGTTGGCGCTGAGATTCGAACCAAGAACTTTAGGAGCTTTCACCACGACTGCTCTATCCAACCGTGATAACATGTAAAATGATTTTAATGAATAAATAAATAAAATGGTGGCGCCTGATTTGAGAGGTGTCATCACGGTCCTTTATAGACTCGTGGTAAAATGAGCGTCGTTGTATGTTTTATTTGTAGTAGTGATATATACTATGTAAAGTCGAGTGAACTTAATGGATCCATTTTAAGACTAAATGAGATTTAGTAATCTCATCCCACTCTTGTTAAACATTCTCAGGTAGCTTGAGGCAGATGAAAAACAAGGGTAAGATGGCTGAATACAAGATTGAAGATGTTTCCATTTTGTAGTTTTCACTGTATTTTGAGATCATGTAGTTAGGTGAGTTTTTGAACAAGGGTAAAACACCATGTGCTGATTTTTTTCCCAAATGCCATTTTTTTGTCATCTAGTGGGCTTTTTAATTAATTTTTTTGCACCCTCCATCTTGGATGGCGGATTCCCCAGAAGCCCAGTTGGGATCCGCCATCTAAGATGGAGTCCTTTTTTTTTCTTCGATTTTTAATTTCTGAATTAGTTTTAAATAATTAAAATTAATTTTTTAGTATTAAATATTAATTACAAATAATAATTAATACAATATTAATAAATATATTGCTACATAATATTTTAAAAAAATATTAAATATTAATTAAAAAATAATCTTGATATATATTACTATATAATATTTTTTGTTTGTTCATACTTAAATATATAATTTTTTTCTTGTCTAAACAATTTTTTAGTACAGTTTTTTACCGTCTAAATTTTTTTATAATATTATATTTTTATTTCATTAGGTCTTCTATAAATAGAGGTGGCTAAAAAAATATAATTATATTATATTTAACATCTTCTATAAATAGAGGTGGCTAGAAAAATATAATTATATTAAATTTAGCCACCTCTATTTATAGAAGACCTAATAGAATAAAAAAATAATATTATAAAAGTATTTAGACGGGAAAATCCTCTACTAAAAATTTGTTTGGACGGAAAAAAAATTATATATTTAAGTATGAACAAACAAAAAAATATTATAGAACAATATATATATTTTTTATTTATTTAAATTAATATTATATTATTATTTTTTATTTAATATTTAATATTAAATAAATAATTTTAATTATTTAAAATTAAATTCAGAAATTAAAAATAAATAAAAAAGGGACTTCATCATAGATAGCGGACCCCAATTAGACTTCTGGGTCGTCCGTCATCCAAGATGGAGGGTGCAGAAAAATTAATTAAAAAATCCCTGAGATGATATAAAAAGTGGGATTTGAGATTTTTTTTAGTAGATGACATTTTGGAAAATTCATTTAAGGAATGTGGCACTTTGGTCAAAAACTCTAGTTAGGTAGAGATATCACTTGTATTATTCATATACTAGTATCTATGCGTGTATCGTACATGGAACATGGTATCATCTAGACGTTTATGTTTTTTTTTCAGTATCAAAAACCAATGCTACATACATATTATTTTAGAAATATATGTATGGGTTGTTACATTATTACATTTTAATATTTGAATATCATTGCTTTATGGGATATAAATTGAATAATATTGATAAATAAAATTTTACAAAATAAGTCAAAACAATATTATTAACAATGAGTTGGTTCATGTAATAAGATAAAATAAGTCAAAGCAATATTATTAACAATGAGTTGGTTCATGTAATAAGATATTTGAATATTTTAAGTAAGTGGGTAAGACTTTAATTTTAAATTTATGGGTATGAAAAAGTTATAATGTAGAGGGACAATCCATCTTGCGTGATGATCAACCAATTTCTATAAATTTTAGTCACATTAGGTAAGGTAAATGAACATGTCCGCCTCATTTTGGCATACCATGTAAAAATTAGCAGCAAAAAAAGAGATATAATTGAGCGAAAATAGTTGAAGGTACATGCTTAAAATCTTGTTCCGCTCTACAAATAAATGAGGATGGGGCGGAAAAGACTCACTAACACTGCATCTTTAAACTCTAAAAATATAAATGGTCGTGTCCGCGAAAGCATAAAAAAAAACAAGATGAAACAGACATATTAGAGAATGTATGTTTAAAATTTTAACTTGTTCTTAAAAAAATGCGAGCAAAACAAACTTGCCTAACGGGCAAGTCTCTTTTACCACCTCTAATCACTACTAATAATAGAGCATTCTAAAAATTCATATAATATAAAATGAATGATAAAAATCAAAACTTTGCATCTCATTTAATCCCCCCATGACATTTTCGTCAATGATAATTCACACATTTAAATATTTTATCTCATTTATAATATCAAGTAATTTTCTGAAATTTTGTATTATGTGAGATTTGAACTTTATGTCTTATGGATAAGTACAACAATTCATAAAAGCTCACATCCAATAGAACTATGTTTTTCTTTTATATTCCAAAATGAAAAATGCATGGAAAATTGTGATACATAATGGAAAAATAAAACATACAACAACAATAATAGTCAAGTTCCACTAAATGAGGTTGATTATACGATTTAAATTCTGTCAAAATATTTTTTAAAAAATATTTTTTAGATTTATTTTAAAGTCTTTTTTATATCTAATTACTTGATTCCTCTCTATCCTATATTTCAAACTCCCTAAATCTAATTTCTATCTTCTTTTCTACTTCAAGATGCATTCAAAAACATTTTTGTTTTAAAGATGTAAACCATTTCATGTTTAAATCCAAGAAATGAACTTTTTTTTACCCTTTTTAATTAATATTTAATAGTTTTTTAAAAATATTATAGAAAAATATATTTATTTAATTTATTTATTTAAATTAATATTATATTAATTATTTTTTATTTAATATTTAATATTAAAAAAATAATTTTAATTATTTAAAATTAAATTCAGAAATTAAAAATCGAAAAGAAAGGGACTTCATCATAGCTGGCGGACTCCAATTAGACTTCTGGGACGTCCGCCATCCAAGATGGAGGGTGCAGAAAAATTAATTAAAAAATCCCCTAGATGATAAAAAAAAGTGAGATTTGAGAATTTTTTTTAGTAGATGACATTTTAGAAATTTCATTTAAGAAATGTGGCACTTTGGTCAAAAACTCTAGTTAGGTTGAGATATCCCTTGTATTATTTATATACTAGTATCTATGCGTGTATCGTACATGGAACATGATATCATCTAGACGCTTACGGTTTTTTTTCAGTATCAAAAATCAATGCTACATACATATTATTCTAGAAATATATGTATGGATTGTGACATTATCATGTTTTAAATGCTACATACATATTATTCTAGAAATATATGTATGGGTCGTGACATTATCATGTTTTAATATTTGAATATCGTTGCTTTATGTGATATAAATTGAATAATATTGATAAACAAAATTTTATCAAAATAAGTCAAAGCAATATTATTAACAATGAATCAGTTCAAGTGATAAGATATTTGAATCTTTTAAGTAAGTGGGTAAGAATTTAATTTTTATTTTATGGGTATGAAAAAAGTTATAGTGTAAAGGGATAATCCATCTTGTGTGATGATCAACCAATTTCTCTATAAATTTTAGTCATCGTTAAGGATGGTAAATGAACATGTCCGCCTTATTTTGGCATGCCATGTAAAAATTAGCAAAAAAAGGGATATAATTGAGCGAAAATAGTTGAAGGTACATGTTTAAAACTTTGGTCCGCTCTGCAAATAAGGGTGGGGCGGAGAAGACTCACTAGCACTGCATCTTTAAACTCTAAAAATATGAATGGTCGTGTCCGCAAAAGCATATAAAAAACGAGATGAAACAGACATATTAGAGGGTGTATGTTTAAAATTTTAACTCGTCCTACAAAAAAAAGTGCGAGCAAAACAAACTTCTGACAGGACAAGTCTATTTTGCTACCTCTAATCACTACTACTAATAATAGGGCATTCTAAAAATTCATATAATATAAAATAAATGATAAAAATCAAAACTTTGCATCTCATTTATTAAGGAGAATGAATGCCCCCATGACATTTTTGTCGATGATAATGCACACATTTAAATGTTTTATCTCATTTATAATATAAGTAAATTTCCTAAATTTTTGTATTATGTGAGATTTGAACATTATATCTTATGGATAAGTATAACAATTCATAAAAGCTCACATCCAACAGAACTATGTTTTTCTTTTATATTCCAAAATATACATAATGGAAAAATCAAACATACAACAAGAATAAAAGTTGTATTCCACCAAATGAGGTTGATTATAAGAGTTAAATTCTGTCAAAATATTTTTTAAATAATTTTTTTAAGATTTATTTTAAAGCCTTTTTTTTTATATCATTTCTCTCTATCTTATCTACTATCCTCCTAGTAAAAGAATTTACAAGTCTTTCTATCTATATTTTCAAACCTCCTAAATCTAATTTCCACTTCTTTTCTACTTCAAGATGCATTTAAATTGTTTTTTTAAAGATGTAAACCATTTCATTTCATGCTTAAATCCAAGAAATGAACTTTTTGTCCTACCTTTTTTACATCAAGGGTTTTCCATTTTCATTTTTATAAAATACACCTAATTTGTTTTCCAAATATTATACACTAAACACACAAGAGTAATTGAAAAGTCAAATCTTTGTTGACAAAAGACTTAAAGCACAAGTAATCAAATTAACATAGAAAATCATACATAACATGAGTTTCCAAATATTTTTGTTCCACTCAAGGTGTGTGAAAAGACACATTATTGAAACCCCTAGAAAATTCATACCAACAACAAGAAAATGAAATGACTAAGTTTTATGACAAGTAAATAAAATCAGCACCAAAACATGCAAGTTTCTGAAAATCCCATGTCCTAGTTTCCTTTATTCTGAAATCTAAAAACACCCTTATTCTAAGTTCCCTATTACAACAAACATGATGCTGGCTACAACAGGACCAGTTACTCTTCTGCACACCAAATATTTGCACATGCTTCAAATGGATCTTCTGCTACATACTCCGTTATGGCGGGTCGAGGAACCGGCTTCTGTAGTAACGCTGCCCCATTAAACATCATCACGCGGTACAAACTCGTATAGAAATTCGTCTGCAACGAGAACGATAGCTTGTTTAACAAGTAATAATAATAATAACAAATCATGCTTCAAAGCAAACTTCAAAATTTTACTCACCTCATCCTGGTCTAGTGCCATAAACCCGAATTTCCCGGTCCATAACGACTCAGCTTCATGAGCAGCCGGTAAGAATAACCGTTCGATTTTTAACTCTCCAAGCAAGCCCTCGATGCAGGCAAACAGGGCTTGGAAGTAACCCTTAAAGAAAACATGAACATTATCAATATCAAAATATTTCAAATGATTGCTCGAATTTAAATACACAAGATAGAGTAAGTAATTAACCTTTCCTTGGCTAGCTGCATTAGTTGCAACTAAGGGAAGCTCCGCCACTTCTCGCCCGAACATGCGGAATACCCCCGTGCTTACAACCTCTTTGCTGTAATAACAGAAAATACAAACCAAAATCAAGTATTTTTCAAACTAAACATGGAATTAGCAACAAAAGATTACTCAAAACTCGGCATTACTTGACAGTGAGCACTGCACAGTACATTCCACCAAAATATTGATCCTTGATGCTCCTCCTGTGGAAATCCAATCGAAACGAAGCAAATTGCGTTCACATGTTCAGAAGAGTCAGTAGAGGAAATCAAAGTACAAAAAGAAGTAAATGCTGCTTACCCATAAATCATTGATGGAATGAAATCTATGTCTGTATCAGCATCCACTATGGGATCAAATTGTTCCTGAACAGCACAGATGTCAGTCATTACTAAAATCGCGCAATCCAGCGGATCGAATTAACAACAAAACTGTAACTATATACTCACATGAAAGATAGAAACAGCCTTCGAAAGCAATGCCCTAATTTCTTCAGAAGCAAGCAACTTCCAGTTCATAATCCTCCATTTCACATCAAGACCGTAGTTAGTTTTTAAACCTTTTTCTTTATGCTTCTTTTTAATCAAGCTTAGGAGGGAATCTGAAATTGGCACGTCCCCGCGAATCACTAAATTGTGCAAGACAGTCCGAACTTGAAGACATTCCGAGCCGCAGAACCAGTCCCCTTTAGGTAATTTCTGGTAAAAATAACTCTTATTAACAATTGTATATAGTAATGGAAAAAAAAAACTCAAATCAGAATAAAAAGACAACATTTGGTACCTTTAGGTCAGCTATCTTATGATCCTTCAAACACCCTACGTGATATTCCTTATTACACTGCAATGAAAAATCAATCAGTAATTTAATCAAAACACATAGTGATGTAAGACTTAAAACAATGATTCGCGCGAAGCAATACCTGGTCGCAAATAATTACTGTCCGAGGACCAAAACCTTTTAGTTGGAAATCATCTTCCCTAGAATGTTGAACACACTTCGATGATCAAGAACAAAACATCAATAATAATAAAGATGAAAAATGTTCTGGACATCGGAATTACCTGCACAGTGGACATCCACCTTCTACGGCCTCAGTATCATTAACCGTAAGGGGGGCTCTCTGGGCTATCTGTTCCAAAGGAGCCATCTCTGCAACCCTTACAGCATCCTGAGCATTTGCGTTACGCTCTTCGCGTCTTTCGTTATGGTATACATTATGACAACAATATTTGCAGTACCAAATACAGCGCGGTTCAGATTTAAGAGGCACACATTCTGCAACAGAAAAAAAAAAGGTTATAAATTTGTTATTCTAACGCTCTTGTCCAAATAACAACATAAAATAGACAAAACTTCACCCAAGTGAAAAGCTCTTGGGCATCCATCACAGCATAAAAGATGTCCTCCTTGTTCACAAATACTGCAGCGGCCATCACTGTCGGCACTCCTAGAAATTTTCTGCTTTTTCAACAGAGAAATGGACAACTCATGTAGCGAGACTCCACCAGCGAATATGTGCAGGTAACTGCAACAAAGAAAAACACTAGTTGATTCGCAAAACACCATATTAAAACACTTGTCTGAGTTTTCCTACATGTGTCGTACGAGTGTCTGAGAGTGACGCATAGTAACCAACATCTATTAGTACAAGTTAAAAGAAAAACTCACGGCTTGCGTCGGGATGCCCAGCCAGCATGTGCTTCAAATGTAGAAGGGCTGATCTGCTCGTCATCAAATATTTTATTCAGAAAAAACGTGTAAGATGTTTACTTGAAGCCGATAGACGATAGACGGGGATAACATTTACGACGTGATAAGAAAAAGTACCAGATCGTCACAGCAACTACACGTAATTGCAGAGTTGTAACGGTTTATTTTACCATCCAATAGTTTCTACCAACACAACAAAAAAATTCTTAAGCAAAGTGAAGTCGAAAGAAAATATGTAATGTAAGAACAAGTCATTATCAAATCAACCTCTCCTCGAGCAATGTATGTCACATCAGCCCCATGTTCCAGTGCTTGAAAGACCAACTTATGCAGGTGTTGGTCCCTTTGAAAATTTAAAAACATAATAAAGAAAAGTTATATGAACGAGAAGACAATAACTTGGCATGTTAATAAATGAACAAAAGAATACTTTAAACTGATATTAATGTTTCAGATATGAGAAACAAAAACACACTCACTTTCTAGTTATTTTTCCATGCCTCTTATCACTAGCTGCACTGTACTTCATTCCTTTGTACGATGGCTTTTGAGGCTCAGCTGGTTCTGGAGACCTGAAATAATTAGACCGTGAATTGAATTAACCATCTGTTCAACTGCATAAACTACATTTTTACACGTGATTAACTAGATGTCATGCAGGTATAAAAAAAATGTCTACAAACAAAATACCTCGGGATAGCCGGTGACGGTGGTGGTGGTGAAACACAGCTAATAATAGTCTCAGTTGTACGAGTTGGACTAGGTTGACATGCCTTCAACTCCTCGCATGCAATGCAGAACAGTCTCGACACAACCTTGGGATCTTGAAAAGTAAACAATATATTTCAAAATCAAACGTTAAACTCTCCACAAAAACCATGCAAAACAACAAAAAGATGGCGGGAAAATAAACCTGAGTTGCATTACAAACCTCTACAGTTCAAACAGAACTTTGATTTTTGCATAGTAAAGTTTCCGAGAACAGCATGAACAGAATCCTCCATTTTGTCTATAGGACTGTTCAAAAATGCGTTCATTACACAACGAACAGTATTCCCATTTTCGAGGAAAGTATACTCTGGGGGACGTTTGTTTGCACTTCCAGCATGAACCTCAAATATAGCCGGGCTCACAACCTACTCTCATCAAAACAATTCAAACATGTAAAAAATTACTAAGACATGTGATTTTAAAAGCAACATTGCTAATGTATCTTCACTCACTTACCTCTACTCCCTTACAAATATCACAATAACATTCGATTCCAGTCGTTTTGATCACTCCCGGTGAATCTTTTTCTCCAGGTTTTCGTACCTACAAAAGTACACACAGATTCACACCTCCAAAATTAATAAGGGATCATAACTGAAGTTCACAACAGCTCGAAAACTGGCTTTAACTCTGCATGGTTCAAGATGAACCTATTTGTTACCTAAAAATTATTTTTAAAATTTTATTATAGGTATAATTTATTTATTTTTATATTATTTTACATAATATATATATATATATATATATATATATATATATAGTATATATATATATATATATATATATATATATATATATATATATATATATATATATATATATATATATATATATATATATATATATATATATATTAACACCCTTGAAAAGTATACTATTATTATAAATAATTTCTTCAAACAATACTTTTCAAATAATTTTCTTAACCAAATTTAAAGTTGTTAAAAGTTGACAAAAAATTTATGTTGAAATAAATTTTCATTTTCCATAAAGAGATTAATAGTTATTCACAATTAATAATGTAATTTTTTATATATATATGCGCCCAATCAAATCACTTTAAAGTGACATTCTTAAAAGTTTATTCTCAAAATACATGTGTAAAAACATTTACATTATCACTATCGATACATATTCACAATCTCATTTAACTTATTTTTACTATGAGTATAAAAAATTTATGAAAAATATTTGGGAATCATTGATTGATGATATTTTTTCTACATCAGTTAAAAATGAAAAAAAAATACTTATAAGAGGAAAAACTTATATTACATATATATATATATATATATATATATATTATATATATATATATATATATATATATATATATATATATATATATATATATATATATATATATATATATATATACCCGATTCATTTGGAATGAGAAAAATCCCGAATGAAGAATCGGATCCATGCGGAGAAACCCGATCCATGCGGAATGAGAACACATGCGGAAAAACCTTATTCGGATGAGGACACATGATCCAATCCCGATGAATAAGGTGATCCATGCGGCCATGTGGAGAAACCCTACCCTTCCCTTCCATGCGGGATGAAACACAATTTTCAATCCCGACTAAGAAACGAGATCCATGCGGAGAAACTCTATCCTTCCATGCGGGAAGAAAACACAATTTCCAATTTCGACAAAGAAACGAGATCCATGCGGAGAAACCCTATCCTTCCATGCGGGATGAAAACACAATTTCCATTCCCGATGAAGAACGAGATCCATGCGGATAAACCCTATCCTTCCATGCGAGATGAAAACACAATTTCCAATCCCGACGAAGAAACGAGATCCATGCGGAGAAACCGTATCCTTCCATGCGGGATGAAAACACAATTTCCAATCCCGACGAAGAAACGAGATCCATGCGGGATAAGAACACAAATTCCAATCCCGTTGAAAACGGATGTGTATTTTTTTTAGGGGAGGCGGTATCCACCCCATTGCAATGCCATGGCTATCCCATATTGCAAAACTGCAAAACTGAAAGAAAAAAAATACAACAAGTTAATAAGACATTACCCTGATGCCGCGGACATATTTAACCTTCAATCCATCGAGAACCGCTGAGTCTAGCAGGTCCTTCAGCTTTGAGGGAAACTTCTTAGAGTTGGAAAAAGCAGGTTTGAACTTATTTACTTTAGTTGACACCTTTAGTCTGCGATCTCTACTGGTCTCCCCAATTTCACGAACAGGTTGAAATGTTTCATCCTCCACTTCACTTCTGGCATCTTCTTCACTCAAAACACCATTCTGTGCGACACCGATATTTTCCACACCATTTCTTGTCCTCATAGGTTCAGGAACATGAACCACATTCCGGTTCTTTCTTGGCCGGGTTCGGCTGAGAGATGTCGAACCACCACAGATCTCTGAGTGAGTCTTACAGGCATTGAGATACTCTCTCCGAAAACCCGGACGGACCTTAGACACAACCTCATACTTCTCAGAATCAGTGCTCTTTGTCATTGATACGTGAGAAATGGTTCAATCAATGAAAAACGAGGGGTTTCAAAAGCTGAGTAGCTCAGAAATTATTTTGTGGCAAAGTGCATGCACTAATGGAAAAATGGTGATGAAGAGTTAGGGTTTGAGAAGAAATTGGTGGGATTGAGAATTGGGTTGAACAAAAGAATTGAACTGAATGGGACAGACAGGTTACTTTGAAGAAGGAGAAGATGTTCCTTCTATTGAATTACAGAACCCACCAAACTTATACAAATATATTTTTGTTTGTATATTTTTTTTGACAAGAATCACAAGTATATATAGAGCTCCAAAATATATAAATATTTATAAAAATAATAAAGGTATAATTGTTTAGTATATAAGAAAACTTTAATACATTTACTTTATTTAATAAATAATTTTTTTAATAGTTTTTTTTTATTATTCTGAGACAATTTTCTTTATTTTGTTGGTGAGCCTTCCCCTACCCCTAAAGTTTGGTTAGGTGTATATCTATCATTTATTCATGGAATGCTATGTCTTTTTTTTATAAATAATTTATTTTAAATAAACTAAAATTTAAATAAAATTTAGTCTGTAAAGACATATTTTTGAACATATACTTTATAATATGGCAATAAAAAATCTGTTTAGTAACCATTTTTTTCATTACGAACACTTATTTTACTAATTTATAACTTATTTTTCAAACGTTATTCTAAATAGTATTTTAACTTATAGCTTATAATTTATTATTTTTCTTCCACTTTTATTTTTATTATTTTAACTAAAACACATTTTTACCCTTTATGATTTATTTTAATTTAAAATAAAAAATCATGTATTAAATACAAAGAATATCAGCGAGTGGAATCACTAATTTTATCAAAAACTTCAATTAACTTATCAACTATCAGTCATCAACTATAAATTATAAGATATCAAAAGAATTGAACTGAATGGGACAGACAGGTTACTTTGAAGAATGAGAAGATGTTCCTTCTATTGAATTACAGAACCGACCTATCTACTACAAATATATTACAAATATATTTTTGTTTGTATATTTTGTTTTGACAAGAATCACAAGGATATATAGAGCTCCAAAATATATAAATATTTATAAAAATAATAAAAGTATAATTATTGAATATATAAGAAAACTTTAATACATTTACTTTATTTAATAAATAATTTTTTTAATAATTTTTTATTATTATTCTGAGACAATTTTCTTTATTTTGTTGGTGAACCTTCCCCTACCCCTAAAGTTTGGTTAGGTGCATATCTATCATTTATTCATGGAATGCTATGTCTTTTTTTTATAAATAATTTATTTTAAATAAACTAAAATTTAAATAAAATTTAGTCTATAAAGACATATTTTTTAACATATACTTTATAATATGGCAATAAAAAATCTGTTTAGTAACGATTTTTTCATTACGAAGACTTATTTTACTAGCTTATAACTTATTTTTCAAACGCTATTCTAAATAGTATTTTAACTTATAGCTTATAAATTATTATTTTTCTTCCACTTTTATTTTTATTATTTTAACTAAAACACATTTTTAACTAAAAGACAAAGAATATCAAATGATTATGTCATTTTACATTAATCAGCGAGTGGAATCACTAATTTTATAAAAAAATTCAATCAACTTATCAACTATCAGTCATCAACTATAAATTATAAGATATCAATTATTAGTCATTAGTCATGAACTATAAACTAGCTTGTTTTATCGTATAATTTATCTTCTAGATAAAATGTTTTTTATTTTAAAATTTCGTGATTAGGATACGATAGACATGATATAATAAATATTTATATTTAAATATCAATCTTATCCTTTAAATATATCTCGGTCAAACTTGTATTTTTGGAGAATGACTTAAATAGAATTAAATAATTCAAATTAAAAAAGGACGCATTATTCTCTGTATCTTTCGCTAATTGCCAGACATGCATTGTCTGTCTGCAATTCTTTATAAACGTTTTTATTGATTTCTATTATTATAATTTATTTAATTTACCAAATTAATAGGTAATATTTATTTATTTTAGTTTTTTTTGTTTTAGTGATTTAATTTTAAATATTTTTTTTCGTAAAAGTATTACCCCAATGACCCTTGGGTTATATTAGCATCACTAGAGTAATGACATTAACGAATAGGGTTACTCAAAGATTAAATAGTTGATAGATACTTTAAAACAAGCATGACTAAGGAGAGATTATTAAATATTCAAGCATTGATAGACCGCATGAAAGGGACAAATGATTCCAAAGGGAACTTAATTGTTTTGCTCATAGATATTCAAACAACTTATTTATATAGGTATTTTGGAATTTTTAGAAAAACTTAGTGAATTGTACTATGCACATCCCCTATTACATTTACTTTTCATTATACTTCTGATAACAAGTACACTCACCTCAGTCTTGTCAATTTAACGATAATCCTCGTGGATATGATTACAATATGCTCTCATTATACTGAGATGAACAAACATTTTTTATCACCAACAAAATGGTGTCATTGTCGAGGATTGTTGATCACTTCAACTAGGAAATAATATGCAAAAATATTTTAAATTAGGAGCATTTGAATGCGGTTAATTTTTATTTTATTTTAATTTTAATTTTCAGCTTTTATTTTTTACATTACTAGATACTATTGTGCGAATCTATGGTTTGATTCTTTATAGAACATGCTTTAAGATGTAAAATAAATTTGATTGAATGCAAGCCCTGTATCAGAATGTATGTCAAGATCTTATGCGTGATTTCTATGGTAGTGGTCATATAAACCATTAGTGTAATTTTGAAGGACTTCTTGGAGAAGAATTTAATTATATGGGAAATTATCAAAGAGGTGATTATTTTTGAAATACTTACACTAATACATTTAGGAGAAAACAACAAAATCAATTTTTTTTACGAGTATAAGAGGCCTCCTTCTCTCGAGGAGAGTTTAAAAGATTTTGTGAAACTTTCAAAGGAACGTTTTAGTAAAACTAAGAGAAGGTCGGAAAAAAGAAAAAGTGTATGAGTGTCAAACCCCAAAATTTACCCTCCTTTTTTCTTTATTTTAACATACCTCATTTGTATACATCAAGTCATATCATGCATGACCATTTCATTTGGTCATGGAATCACAAGCATGGTCACTTTGTGTATTATATCTTAACCCTAGGGTTTTACTTTGTTTTACTTGAGAAACTAACCCTAACTTCATGAATACATGGTATTTTTTTCTCTTATTACTCAAGTAGGTATTCATGTTTGAAAGCAAGGCAAAGCCAATGTCTTTGATAAAGGGAAATGCAAGTTTGGTTCAAGTTGATTCAAAGGTGTTCCATGTGTTGATCTCCATGCCACAACCCTCACTCTTCAAGCAATGCTCCATATCATTCATGCCCTAATCAAGGTTTCATCAAGGGATACTCATTCCATCATCATCATCATGGTTTAAAATGCAAGAAAACATCAAGTTTGGACAAATGCGTGCAAGGTGGATTGACCTAATTTGCAAATATGACATGCCTTTGGTCCAAACTCTACAACTCCTTCAATTTTTATTAAAATGCCAAGATTTTTTAAGCCAAGTGTTCCTCTTGGGATCCTCTACAACTTTCATTCAATGGTCAAACATAAATTCATCCATTTAGGACCTCATTTGTACCAATGACCAAGTTGCCAAAATGGGTCAAAACCTAACCATGACCCTTACTTTCCACCTTTGCCATTTTCAGTCCAAGCATTATTTTGATCCCATTATTTTTGCATTGTTTAAAGCTTATATCAAAGATAATTTGGGCCAAGTTTGGCTCAAAATGCACTAGGGAATCAAAAGTTATGGCATCATGAACATAGGACCTCAACATGACCAAACATACTGCAAAGTGTTTGACCAATTGCCTAGCCCACAAAACCAGGTCACGACCTCAACTTCACAAGACCACGACTTTAACCTCAAAGGTCCATTTATATATATTCTTTTTGTATCTTGTTCTACTCCATGAAGTGATCATTTGGCTCAAAAAAACACAAAACATGCGAGTGGATTAGATTTGGCCAAAGCTTGAACATGGTGACCTAACTCTATTTTGGCTTGTGACCTATAATGTTGAAACTTGCACAAATCAACTTAGGACCACTTCTCATGCGTGCAAACCAATTACCCATGACCAAACGCATCTGAGGACAACTTGAAACAACTTGAGAAGTTCCAAATTCACGAGTTTGGTACCAAAATTTCACACTAACTGGATATGAAAATTTCCCACTCAATTCACATGAATTCAAGACAATTTCACATTTATTTTAATCCCAAAACATTCCCTATAAATAATGGAAGTTGTTGCCTTCATTTGCAAGCTTTTAAATCCAAAGAAACCCTACCACCATTGAAGCCTGATACCTCAAATAACCAATCAAGCTCTTTTTCGTTTAAAGCTCTTTTCCTTCCATTTCTTTACCCATAATCCTTCATCGACATCCTATAAAGGTGTTTGAAGCTTTGCTTTGGTCTGAATCCTTCTGGAACCTAGCTACCAAATCCATCATTGTTGACTTCTGAAGCTTCATTCAAAAAGGTAGATACGAGTTACAACCTTGAGCAAACAAGTTACCACACTCTTTGCCTTGTTCCACTGATCAAAAGTCCTAACATACTGGTCATTTATTTTCAATATTAACCATTTAATTTTACTTTGAAGAACTAGGGTTCTTCAAGTTTCTAAGTAAATAATGCATATTTTCTTTTACTTTCCATTTAGTTTTCTTTTTGTATTTTCATTTTAATCATTTTCAAATATTTTAAACCCCAACTTTTGAGGTCCATTCACTCTTAATTTTATTGACCTTCCACATTTTTTTTGGACTTTTGTTTGATAATTTGACACCCCCTGATATTTTCCCTTTTATTTTCTTTATTTAATCAATATTAAATGATTATTAATTGAACTTTATTTTCTTTTGATGATTTTTTGATATTTTGAATTGAGTTTGATTGCTTGGTTGATGATTTCTTCCTCGTCTCAAATCATTGATAGATGGACTTGAGGTTGATCAATCTTCTTTGATCCAAAATTGTTGATAGATGATTGTGAATCATCTTCAATACTTTGCATTAATGATAGGTTAACCATCGATGCGCCATATTTTGAGTCCTCTTATTTGAGGATAAAATGATTCCTATGTGATTGACTTGATTCCCTCTTTCACTCTCTCTACTTTCATCTCTCTCTCTCTCTCTCTCTCTCTCTCTCTCTCTCTCTCTCTCTCTCTCTCTCTCTTGTTTTAATCATTGTATTACATGTCGTAGGAGATTAAATTAGTGTTAATTTTTTAACATGTCTAATACATACATTGTTATTGACCGATCTCAAATAGCTATGGCTTCTACATAAGCCTACTTACGATTGCTTAACATAGCGCTAAATTATCCCAACATTATTGACTAACCATTAACTCCTAAAATTAATCATCGCTCTTTACATTATTTCCTTTAGTTCAAGTCATTTAAGTTTATGTCATTTAATTTTATGTCATTTACTTAATGCTCTTTTATTTTATGTCTTATTAATCATCACATCATTCCATACTCTATCTATATATATATTCATCTGTTTCTCTTATCTTGTTTGACTTTTGGCTTGTTAAAACTTGATGAATAAAAACATGATAAAGTAATTTGGACCTAATCCTAATCGTATGCTTGACCTGGAATATTGAATACCTTTTGGACTTTGGACTTTGACTTAGGATTTAGTCTCCTCTTGCATGCATTTGATTAGGTTTAGTACACTCTTACGCACATATGGATTTATCTTGGGCTACCTAACAATGAGACATAGGACAATACACTTTGCACCCATATGGATTTCTCTTGGGCTACCTAACAATGAGACCCTACGCTAGTTTTATATGATCATGCATCTTTGTTTGTTCATCAATTCTTTACTCTAATTTGGTTTGATCCAATTCACATTGGATCTACTAAATTCCTTCATCTATTACATCTCCCTCTTATCTTTGTCAAGTAATCATAAGTCCCTTGGTCACTTGATGGAACTTGCCTCTGTCACCTTGGAGCATTTAGCCTCCAACAAGTTCAAGACCCTCAGTGGATTACATCATTCCTCAGCAGTCAATCATCTGACTCATCCCCACACAAGCATCTTTGGTAACCTGTTTCAACAACTTGTCCGTCTTTGACTAGGCTTGTATGCCATGAGCCATAAGCAATAGATAATGATGAGATGGGATCTTCCCTACACCTGTCTAGAATATCTCTGGGTACGGGACAAATGACCCAGTTGCTCAGAGTATTTGCCTTTATTCCCAGACTTTATTGCAATTCCAGTCAACTCATTGTCAAGTCTGCAACTAGCCCTTTTATGGCTCAACTTTCAGATCATTTTGGTTTAAAGACCATTGCAATATCATTTTCATTTGAAATACACCTCTTGGTCATTCTCAATTTCTTGTTTATGACACCACAATTTGGGATACACCTTTATGGTCATTCCTCTTTCTTGGTTATGACACCACAATTTGGGATACACCTTCATGGTCATTCCCCTTTCTTGGTTTTGACACCATTTTCTGTTGAGATACACCTCTTGGTCATTCTCACTATCATCTTAGATCAGTCAGAAAATCATCAAGAAACCTTTGTTGCTGAAAATTAAGAGGCTGGTATTGTTGGTGTATTGGAATTTGCTAAGGTAATAGTTGGTTTGAATAGAGTTGAAGCGTCTGTTGTTTCTGAAGAATATGTCTCAAAAACTATTTCTCCTTCAGAGGTTCTGAATACTGGTGTAATAGGTATTAATCTGAATTTAGCGCTATGTTAAGCAATCATAAGTGGACTAATGTAGTAGTCACACCTATCTGAGGTCGTTCAATAAAACTATAGGCAAATAAACACAAGTTAGAGATCATGACTAGTAAGCCAAGCTCCTACAACTTGCCATGCCAAAAGAAAAGAAGGAAGGCCTTGTATGGACTTTAGGTTTTTTGCTTGACCAAGAAGCAACCTATCTTGGACACAAAGCAACTCACTTGATCTTGGATCAAGTTGAGTTTGATTTAGATCAAAGAAGGTTAAGCCTCTCATATGTCAAGACCAACCATAAGACATTAACTCATTGGCCAAAATAAAAAGAAGAAGATGGAGAGGAAATGAAATGGACAAAGAACTAAAGTGTCAAACACAAATGGTATAATGTGAATCAAATCATCATCAACCAATGGTAAACAGAAGAGAAATGAAGATTAGAAGTCAACAAGTCAAATATTTTTTTTGGTATTTTTGGAATTAAAATAAATGCAAAATTAAAATGGACAAAATATGGTCAAATCTCAAATTCAATTAAATCAACTTAAACAAGTCCAATTAAATTCTCATAGGTCTAACATGGTCAAACAAAGTTTCACAAATTTTTTCAACCATTTTTGAAATCAGAAACTATTTAAAATCAATTAAAAACAATGAAAAATAACACAAATGAATTAAAATCTCAAATAAATCTCAAATCAATTAAGAAATTGATGAGACTATTTTTCATTGATTTGTCATGATCCATATGTGTTAAGAAAATATTTTTGAAATTTTCAGATATAAAAAAGTATTTAAAATGAATTAAAAACTAATAAAAACAAAATAATTCACAAAGAATACTAAATGAAGTCACAAAAATAATTAAAAATCAGAATATGAAACTAGATTTTTCAAGAAATTTTTTGGTGTTGGTCTCATATTTTTGTGACTTCAAATAAAATAGTTATGAATTTTTGAAATTAAAAGGAATTAAAAGAAATTAAAAGAAATTAAAACAGAAAATAGAAAATAGGAAAAATCAGGAGCGCTTGGATGAGTCTCATTAATTGACGTGGCGTTATCAAGCGGTCCAGAAGCACTGTCATACCATAGGCCTTGGTCAAGCGCGCCACACATGTATTTAAAACAGGTCAACATAACACACGGCCATGATTAAAACGTTTGAGAGAGATCTGAAGGCCTGGAAGCATCCACGTGGGGATGGTGGTGGAAACCACCATCTTCTCCGGCCAAAGAACAAACTCCGGCCACCACGCGCAGGTTTTTGAAACTTAATGAAAATGAAAAACAATGGTACCAAAATGAATCTGGGGTGATGTACATCACCCCTGTAACCTTGGATCTTCCTCCATGTTTCTATTTAATGAGAAATCAGAGCTTGAAGATCAAGGTGCACAAACTGAAATGTCTCAATTCATGAAATTAAGACCACCACTGGCCTGCCTCTTGCTCGAGGACATCAGAAAACAGTTCAAACTCAAGCAATTCACATTGTATTTCAAGATCCAGATCAAAACAGTTGAGTGATATACCTTTGAAGTGCAACTTTAAACAACACGATCTCTTTAAGCTTTTGATTCCAACTTGATCTTGAGGTAATGAGGATGCAAGGCTAAGGAATTAAGACTTGAAGATCAACTAAGGATGTTGAAATTCAAGTCTGAAATTGAGAATTGAAAAATTGAAATTCCTTTGAGTGAGGTTGGGTTTCCAATTCAGCAAGGTTTCAGATCACCTTGAGGTTGAAATTTAAATGAGCAAGGCCCTCTATTTATAGCTGGAGATGAAGCAATGAGGTGATTTGCTCGTGTGCATAAGAATTGGGTCCTCCATGCATGGGCCTGTACAGGCGCATGTGAGGCCCAGAATTGGATTGAATTGCATGTTGAGATCATTTTGGAGTGGATTGGATGTGCACAAGGCCTGACATTTGCTTGCATATGAAGTTTCAATGTGAATTGCATATTTGAACCTAAACATTGAGCTCTTCGAAAGTCCCACATGGAAAATCCAAACATGATGGTGTGAGTAATGGTTGGAAAGCTCTTGACATAAGGAATAAAAGTTATGTTGGGAAAAAATCCATTTGGAGTTTGGAAAATTATGAAAACTGGCTTTGAAGTTTGAGGTACAAAACATGTCTAGGTTTCCTTTGAAAATTTTACCAAAAGTGATCAACTTCAAGCCCTTATGTTTCAATGATGCAAACCTCAAATGGAAAAACCTCCAACACCAAAGTTGTAGATATTTTCTATATGATCAATTTGGACTTAAAATGTGAATCATTTGGATTTTTAATGAGAAAGTTATGGTCATTTGAAGTTGGACATTTTTCAAAGTCAATGGTTTTGTTCCAAAGTGACCTATAATGTTTTGTATTATCACATGTGTTTATTTTAGGATTATGAAATTTTTCCCAAAATAACATTTGAATTATACATATTAATATTTCTAATTCAATTGGTCTCACCTCAAAATCATAAAAAATGAAGAAGATAGGTCCTTGGGAAGTTGACCCAAAATGAGGGTTTCAGTCAAAATGACCTATAATGTT
Organism: Lathyrus oleraceus; assembly: GCF_024323335.1. Classification (NCBI taxonomy): domain Eukaryota; kingdom Viridiplantae; phylum Streptophyta; class Magnoliopsida; order Fabales; family Fabaceae; genus Lathyrus; species Lathyrus oleraceus. The sequence continues at coordinate 314,978,808 of NC_066585.1, read as the reverse complement.
TTGAAGTGAATGATGACATTAAAAGTTTAAAATGGATTTGTGATAACATTAAAGTTGTTCATATAGTTCTTAAGAACATTTTTGATCTTGGGGTCATCTTCATTTAACAAGCACATCAAAAGTTGTATCTCAGTGATCCTCAGGTTAGTCAGATGACTTGACTGGTCAACTTCTCAAGGCCAAACCTCAAATATTGATGAATGAATGATTGAGGATACTCAAATAGGCTCATATATGCATAAAATAATGAATGAAAGAACTTCCCTTGATTAAATTTTATCATAGTTTGAGGTTGTTTCATGAGCAATGCACACTCAATGCACAGTTGAATTAGGGTTTCCTTGGGAAACAATCCTCAAGCCCTTTGGTTTATCTTGATCATATTGGAAAATTGAGATACTTGGGAGACATATTTGATGATTAGGAACTTTGTGGACCATTTTCATGCTTGTTCTCATCTTCATCTAGCCATTTCATTGAGCTTAGGAGCCTTATAGGAGCATTTGATCTCATGATTACTTGAGCTTCAAAACAAAAGAAAGTTAGTGACATATTTTTGTGATTTTGGTTAGTAATCAAAATAAGAACAGAAATAATATACAATACAAGCATGCTTGGTGGTCTCAAACCACTCTCACAAGTCCCAACCCTAGGGTTAAGGAGCCATACATGCAATGATCCTTGAGGCAATGCAATGAGCAAATGATGTGATGCCATGAGGGATCTTAGGGTAAAAATTAGGGTCTTACAGTATTAACGTTCACGTTCTACTATCGACTGGCTTGTATGCTCGAGCATGGGAGCTTTAAGCGTCTGCCTGTTTATGGTAGAACGGATGCACTCGGATCGCACTCTAGCAGTTAAACATTGCTTGCTCGCACATGGAGGCTTAAGCATCGTTCATGGTAGAACAGAAGTAACACGTCCTTTCTGAAAAGGTTTTAAACTAAAAATGAAGCCCAAAGGCAAAACTGAGTTTGATGAGGTGATTTTGCTTTTATTCTGAAATGAGAGTCATGATTCGAATCGTACTAAAGTCTATGAATGAAGATGACTACAGTGAGCAACTGGGTCATTCGTCCCGCACCCAAAGATATCCAGAATGGGGGTAGGAATTCTCCAGTCCCATTCCTTATCCATTGCTTAAGGCTCGTATCATACAATCCTAATCGTAAGGTTAATTGTTTCTGAGTTTATTTACAAAATGGTTTTTGTTTTACTGGGAGAACAAAAGGATAGAAAGTTAAACCCTAGAAGGTGGAAGTCTGATCTTTATTTTGATCTTTAATCTGTGCAGAGAGACTTATCAATTATTTGATTTAAATTGCACTAAAGTCAATGAATAGAGGTGAATATGATGAGCACTGGGTCATGTTGGAGAATTGCCATCCAAGGCGCAGCGGAATTTAAAAATTTCTCCATTTAGTGATCCTTACGAATGGGCATGATCAGTGATAGAATCGTTACCTCTTGTGGCGATTCAAACCTTTGGTGCAGAACTCTGATAATGATCAAAACCTTTGATACAGATCCACGGGGCGATCACGAACGTTGAACGATGACAACGTCTCTACTCAGTCCACACGAACGGATTTCTTCAATCGCAGTGCTAGCTGTTATGAATGAAGGCTTTGAGTGAGAGAGAGATACGAAATTCCAACTCTTCAGTTGTGTTGTATTCCCATACGAAGCTTCTGCACAAGAGCTCTATTTATAGAACCACTTGTGTGGGCTTCAAGCCAAAAAGCCCACTTAAGTGCATTTTTGCCTATATCTCATAATATGCCAAAATCACTTAAGTATTTGGTACCTTACCATATTTCGTATTCTGCTTAAGTACACCGTACCTTACGATGTTCCTTAATTATTCTATCTCTCATCAATCCGTCCTTTGTGTGTGACCCTATAGGTTCTCGCGACGTTGGCAATTATATTAAATCACGCATTTAACATAATAAACAGTGAGCGGTATCTAGCAACACATCACTGCTACCCAAGTCACGAAAATGTCATGTGATCTGACAAAATCTCCTGTGATAATAATTATGTGTATAATTACCCCTTTGCCCTTATGTCTATATTGAACACAAGGTATAGACCGTGTCACCCTTGTCCAGTTCAATATTGGGCCCATAGACATTTATCCTGTTACGCAGGATTGGCAAATTCCATCTAGGACACTCATGTCCCTCAGCATGCTTCGTGGAGTACTCATCAACTGTCTTTATGGTCATCCAGTTACAGATAACGTTGGATCAGTAATAAGGCACTCAACTCTACATCTAGGATCCATAGTGGTTTCAGGTCGAAGAGTGGTATACATTATTATCACCATGAGAATAACTTATGACACTTTGCATAACTTTCTATATAGTATTCTCATAGCGGGTCAATCCGGTATAAATATTACTCCTAATATTCATACCTATGTTTAAGACTTGATAACTCTTTATCCATGATCCATGAGATGCGATCATCAGTCTACAAACATAATAGTCTTAATGCTTTAATGTTATCCCACTTCACACTAAAGCTCGACTACGGATACTTTAAGAATAGTGCCCTTATGTTTAATGTGTTCTCATGATTAAGTCACACTTAATACATTAAACGGACTATCTATTCTAGGGACTTTATTAATCAACCATAATAAAGAAAATGCCTTTTATTATTAATAAATAATTCGATACAAGTACCAAAAGTATTGGCCTCTAGGGCTTACACCTACAATCTCCCACTAGCACTAGAGCCAATCAGACATACCCCGTATGCCCATTGATCTAGTATGGCCATCATGCTTCTGCTGCGCAAGAGGCTTTGTCAGTGGGTCAGCTATATTGTCTAGTGTAGGTACTTTACATATTTTCGCACAACGCCTAAGTATGTGTTTGGATCGTTGGTGAGATCTAGGCTCCTTAGCTTGTGCGATAACACCATTGTTATCATAATAGAGACCAATGGGATCCACAATGCTAGGGACTATGCCAAGTTTATTGATCCAAACAGCTTCCTTTGCTGCACTTAAGGAAGCAATATACTCGGCCTCAGTTGTAGAATCAGCAACTGCATCTTGCGTTGAACTTTTCAAGTTCACAGTGCCACTATTTAAGCAAAACACATAACCAGATTGGAATCATTCATATTAAAGTGTCTCAGCACTTTGTCTATGTATGTACTCTGACTTAGGCCAAGCATTTCATGATCTATCTCTATAGATTCTGATAGGCTGCTTCATCCAGGTCCTTCATAGAAAAGCATTTCCCCAACCAAGACTTTACTTGTTGCAGGGTAGGGATATCGATTCCAATGAGTAATATGTCATCTACATATAATACCAGGAATATGATCATGCTCCCACTAACCTTCTTGTAGACACAAGGCTCATCTTCGTTCTTGATGAATCCATACGGTTTAACTGTTTCATCAAAATGAAGATTTCATGAGTAGGTCACAGGCTCATCTTGACCCATGAGTAATACATCACCTAGATCAGATATCCATATATCTCAGGTAGGTGACGTATCCTGCCTGACCTACGCTGGTCTTGTTCTACTTGAGCAGGTTGCTCTTATACAACTACTTGTGTTTCCTGCTCTAATCCCTCCATAGGTGTATCGATGCTTTGTGATTCTTGAATTTCTTCAAGTTCTACTTTCCTCCCACTGATTCCTTTGGAAATAAAATCCCTTTCTAGGAAAACTCAAGTTCGAGCGACAAACACTTTGCCCTCAAAAGGATTGTAGAAATAATATCCTCTTGTTTCTTTAGGATACCCCCACAAATAAGCATTGGTCAGATTTGGGCTCAAGCTTAGTTGAAATTTGTCGTTTCACATAAACTTCGCAACCCCAAATCTTCATGTAAGACATATGTGGTCTCTTACCACTCCATATCTCATATGGTGTCTTTTCAACCTTTTGGATGGAACACGGTTAAGTGTGTAAGCTGATGTCAATGGTGTATGTCCTCAAAAGGAGTTTGGAAGATTGGTGTGACTCATCATGGATCGGACCATGTCCAACAGGGTTCGATTTCTTCTCTCAGATACACCCTTCCATTGGGATGTTCCAGGAGGAGTAAGTTGGGATAGGATCCCACACTCTTTCAGATGGTCATCAAACTCTAGGATTAAATACTCATCACTTTGATCTGATCGAAGAGTTTTAATATTCTTACCTAGTTGGTTTTAACTCGTTAGGTTTCACCCTTTTGTATTAATGTTATTAATAGGCATTTCAAGATCAAGGACATATAGTCCATTGTTCATTTGTGCAGTAGCATAGAATATATCATTCAAATAAATTGAGCAACAATTGTTCTTTATTATAAATGAAAAACCAAACTTGTCCAAACAAGCAATGGAAATAATATTCCTGCTGATTGCAGGTACATAATAACAGTTCTCTAACTGAATTATTAAACCACTAGGTAAAGTCAATACAAAAGTTCCTACGGCTAAAGCAGCAACCTTTGCTCCATAGCCAACTCGTAGGTCGACTTCACCTTTTGCCAAATCTCTACTCCTTTTTAGTTCCTGCACATTTGTACAAATGTGAGAACTGCATCCAGTATCTAATACCAATGATGCAGAAGTAGATAAATTAATAACAAAAATACCTGAAGTTGAAGTCTCTACTCCATTCTTCTTATCTTCCAGGTACTTTGGGCAGTTCCTCTTCCAGTGTCCGGTCTTACCGCAATGGAAGCAGGTGCCTTCTTTTGCTATGCCTCCACTAGGCTTCAAAGCAGCAGTGGGTCTGGGATTGGCAACTTCCTTGCCTTTCCCCTTATCACTCTGCTTAGTGGGCCTTTTGTTCTGTCTCTTTCCATTTCCGATCATCAGAATGGACTTCCCTTTTGACTTCAGATTCTGCTCGGCAGTTCTTAACATGGCGAGCAGTTCAGGAAGAGATTTGTCCATATCAATCATATTGAAATTTAGGACAAATTGACCGAAACTATCTGGCAACGATTGTAAGATCAAATCAGTTGCAAGTTCCTTTTCGAGGGGAAAACCCAATCTCTCAAGGTTTTCCACATACCCAATCATCTTGAGTACATGGGGACCTACAGGGGCTCCCTCAGCTAACTTGCTTTGAAAAAGGGCTTTTGAAACTTCAAACCTCTCATGCCTTGCTTGCTCTTGATAGAGCAACTTCAGGTGTTCGATCATATCGAACGCTGACATGTTCTCATGTTGCTTTTGCAATTCTGAGTTCATGGTAGCCAGCATGAGACAAGCAGTTTCATTGGCATCATCGACATGCTTCTTATAAGCATCTCTTTCTGGCTTAGGTGCAGAACTAGGAGGTTCCTCTTCAGGAACAGGTGTCTCCAAGACATACAGCTTTTTATCATGTTTGAGGACAATCCTCAGGTTTCGGTGCCAATCCAGAAAATTTGTCCCAGACAATTTTTTTTCTTATCAAGGATTGATCGCAGGATGTTGTTAGAGGTGTTTGCTGTCATGGTAATCTACATAAGGATTAATGAAAATATAAGTATCATTGACATATTCAATTAGGCCTTTAATTAAATATGCTCCCACTATTTTACTCAAAACAAATGACCCTCATCATTTGATTCGGAAAATCCCGTTGGAAGATTTTCTAGTGGGTCGAGATCCATATTTCACTTCGTTCTAAGTCCGCGTAGGCGGATTACACAAAACTAGGTTATTTTAGGTAGGAACTCCTTCCAATTGTATCTCATACAACTCTCGAAAATTTCAGTTGGGTGAATAACTCCTTATTCTAATCCATCGTATGGATTTTCCCAACTCTTGCTTCTAAACATATATATAATCTTATTATAATTTGTTTTGTTAAGTTTGACCCATTGTTTTAACAGTTGGATATTACAATTATCCCATCGCACCTTACTAATATATAGATCATGCACCTCGCGTAGGCGAAACCTACATTATCCATTACTAGTCTTGATGAGTGTTAAAACTTGGAAAGCATAAACTTAATATTTAATTTTTGAGGGAATTGCAATTTTCTGATCTCACCGGCTTGCTTATCATATAAACCGTCTCTCACATGCATCAACATACATTCACATGCATCAACATACATACAAACAAAATGAAACAGTTATGGCCCCTAGCGCAATTGTTCTCCCAAGCCAATGAGAGAACCTAAGCTAACCTATAACGATCTAAGCTTCTCCAAGCAAGATCTTCAAGGTTGTCCTCCTTTGGCACTGACTTCTTTGCTTTCTTCATATCATTACATTACATGAAAGAAACTCGTTTTACATACGAGGGAGTGAGATGAGAAAAGAAGTTACATTTGGGAGATTAAGAGAGAGGCACGACACGCAGGTCGTATTTTAAAAACCCAAAAGCAAAACAAAGGAAGACTAAGGCCATAACCGATCACCACAAGGCAATAATAAACACTTTATTATTATTATTAATTAATTCCCTTAATTAATTAAAATCAAATTAAATTTCGACGACCGATCATCACATTTCAATGAACAATTCATTTAAAATCGATGTCGCTTTTCGTATCAACACTTGACACTTTTAAAGCACTGAGTTAGCCGAACGGGTGAAAATTTCCTTGCGTTAACCGGTTAACCATATGCGTTAACCGGTTAACACTGTTTGAAAACTTTTAGAAAATTCTTTTCTGCCTTGCGTTAACCGGTTAACCATATGCGTTAACCGGTTAACACTGTTTGAAAAACTCAGAAAACTGAATTTCGTCTTGCGTTAACCGGTTAACCAAAAGCGTTAACCGGTTAACACTGTTTGAAAACTCAAAAAAATTTATTTCGCATTGCGTTAACCGGTTAACCATACGCGTTAACCGGTTAACACTGTTCGGAAAAGTGTTTAGAACGCATAACTCTCTGACAACACAACCCTTGTGTCGTCACTAACCCTGATGCACCAATTTCAGACCGTCAAACACATCTCGATTGTTAATTCAGTATGATTGATCAACACGTCATTGCTTCACCATACTAATGTCGGATCAAGCAGCAAACAACCATTGATCGCTCAAAGGAAAACAATCATTGAGGGTTTGAATGAACGAAACAAGAACACTATATCATATATAATGTATTTTGCATCAGGGTTACATATATCACATATATGTAACTTGATCGATATCAATTTAACCTTTGATTCATTTTGTCTTTAATCATATTATTACAGAACAAAAACAGATATCAGATTCATGGTTTCGTAAGTGGCTCTGATACCACTGTTGGAGAATTGCCATCCAAGGCGCAGTGGAATTTAAAAATTTCTCCATTTAGTGATCCTTAAATGGGCATGATCAGTGATAGAATCGTTACCTCTTGTGGTGATTCAAACCTTTGGTGCAGATCTCTGATAATGATCAAAACCTTTGATACAGATCCACGGGGCGATCACGAACGTTGAACGATGACAACGTCTCTACTCAGTCCACACGAACGGATTCCTTCAATCGCAGTGCTAGCTGTTATGAATGAAGGCTTTGAGTGAGAGAGAGATACGAAATTCCAACTCTTCAGTTGTGTTGTATTCCCATACGAAGCTTCTGCACAAGAGCTCTATTTATAGAACCACTTGTGTGGGCTTCAAGCCAAAAAGCCCACTTAAGTGCATTTTGGCCTATATCTCATAATATGCCAAAATCACTTAAGTATTTCGTACCTTACCATATTTCGTATTCTGCTTAAGTACACCGTACCTTACGATGTTCCTTAATTATTCTATCTCTCATCAATCCGTCCTTTGTGTGTGACCCTATAGGTTCTCGCGACGTTGGCAATTATATTAAATCACGCATTTAACATAATAAACAGTGAGCGGTATCTAGCAACACATCACTGCTACCCAAGTCACGAAAATGTCATGTGATATGACAAAACCTCCTGTGACAATAATTATGTGTATAATTACCCCTTTGCCCTTATGTCTATATTGAACACAAGGTATAGACCGTGTCACCCTTGTCCAGTTCAATATTGGGCCCATAGACATTTATCCTGTTACGCAGGATTGGCAAATTCCATCTAGGACACTCATGTCCCTCAGCATGCTTTGTGGAGTACTCATCAACTGTCTTTATGGTCATCCAGTTACGGATAACGTTGGATCAGTAATAAGGCACTCAACTCTACATCTAGGATCCATAGTGGTTTCAGGTCGAAGAGTGGTATACACTATTATCACCATGAGAATAACTTATGACACTTTGCATAACTTTCTATATAGTATTCTCATAGCGGGTCAATCCGGTATAAATATTACTCCTAATATTCATACGTATGTTTAAGACTTGATAACTCTTTATCCATGATCCATGAGATGCGATCATCAGTCTACAAACATAATAGTCTTAATGCTTTAATGTTATCCCACTTCACACTAAAGCTCGACTACGGATACTTTAAGAATAGTGCCCTTATGTTTAATGTGTTCTCATGATTAAGTCACACTTAATACATTAAACAGACTATCTATTCTAGGGACTTTATTAATCAACCATAATAAAGAAAATGCCTTTTATTATTAATAAATAATTCGATACAAGTACCAAAAGTATTGGCCTCTAGGGCTTACACCAACAGGTCATTCGTCCCATACCCAAAGATATCCAGAATGGGGGTAGGAATCCTCCAGTCCCATTCCTTCGTTATTACTTAAGGCTCAAGACGTGCGATTTGCATCATAATCGATGAGTGTTGAAGTTGAATTTCCTTGCAGCTTCCCATGATGAAGGGTTGTCTTTGAAGAATGGTGAAAGGCTTATCAATCAACTTGAATCGAGTTGTGCTAAAGCCTATGAATAAAGGTGAATACGATGAGTAAACGGGTCATTCGTCCCACACCCAAAGATATTTAGATTGGGGGTAGCAATTCTCTAGTCCCATTCCTTCTCTATTACTTAAGACTCATGGCACACAACTTGGCTCTTGATTAACAAGTGTTGAGTTTAACCTTTGTAGTGCTTGAATAGTAGTCTTGTTTTATACTGATTTGAATTGCTTGAATTCTTGATCTTGATCTTTCAGTCTCGATTGAAGTTGGAGATTATGATGGTCGTGTGTTTCTTTTAGTTAATGGAGACAGTGTGTTAGGGTTCAAATGGTTTCGCTATGTGTTAGGCTTCCAATGGTTCTCCGATAAAAAATGGCAACTGAATAGACAAATTAAGTTGTGTTTCTTGTTTCTGAATAAAACATTTCACCACTGTTGTTTAAATGAGCCATGATGATATATGATTTATTTAATTAAATTTTATAAAAAGAGCCAATTTTTAATCATTTAAAAATAAAATGAAAAATATATCACAACAGTTGGTTTAAATAACCGTAGTGATATTTGAAACATTTTTTGATTAAAAAAACTATTAAAAAAATGGAGCCACTGTAAAAATAAAAATAAAATGGTAAAATATATCACCACGGATAGAAGAACCAACCATAGTGAAATCACATTTAAATTTAATTTTTAAAAAATAAAATAAAAGCGTCACTAAAATATTAAATAAATCACAATTTTGTTGGCGCTGAGATTCGAATCCAAAAGCTTTAGGAGCTTTCACCATAGCTTCTCTATCCAACAGTGATAACATGTAAACTAATTTTAATGAAAAAATAAATAAAATGGTGGCGTCTGAGTTAAGAGATGTCATCACGGTCCTTTATAGACTCGTGGTAAAATGAGCATCGCTGTATGTTTTATTTGTAGTATACACTATGTAGAGTCGAGTTGACTTAATGGATTCATTTTAAGACTAAATGAGGTTTAGTAATCTCATCCCACTCTTGTTGAATATTTTCAGGTAACTTGAGGAAGATGAAAAACAAGGGTAAGATGGCTTAATGTAGGATTGAAGATGTTTTCGTTTTGTAGTTTTCACTGTATTTTGAGATCATGTAGTTACGTGAGTTTTTTTTACCAAAGTGCCACATTCCTAAAATGAATTTTCCAAAACGTCATCTGCTGAAAAAATCCCCAAATGCCATTTTTTTAGCATCTAGTGGGCTTTTTAATTAATTTTTATGCACCTTGCATTTTGGATGGCAGACGCCCTAGAAGCCCAGTTGGGGTCCACCATCTAAGATGGAACACCCCCCCCCCCCCCCCTTTCCCTTTTTTTTCCTTTCAATTTTTAATTTCTAAATTAATTTTAAATAATTAAAATTACTTTTTTAATATTAAATATTAAATAAAATATAATAGTTAATATAATATTAATTTTTTTTAAATAAAATAAAAATATTATTACATAATATTTACAAAAATATTAAATATTAGGTAAAATATAATATTAAATATATATTACTACATGATATTTTTTGTTTGTTCGTACTTAAACGTATAATATATTTTTTCCCGTCCAAACAAATTTTTAGTACAGTTTTTTTTTGCCTAATCAATTTTATAATATTATTTTTTCATACCATTAGGTCTTCTATAAATAGAGGTGGTTAAATATAATATAATTACATTTTTCTGAAATAGGTAATATTATAAAGACCTAATATTACATTTAAATATAATAGAAAATGTAATTTATATTATATTTAGCCACCTCTATTTATAGAAGACCTAATAGAATGAAAAACAATAATATTATAAAATTATTTAGACGGGAAAAAATTGTACTAAAAATTATTTGGGCGGGAAAAAAATATATTATACATTTAAGTACGAACAGAAAAAAATATTGTGTAGTAATATATATTTAAAATTATTTTTTAATTAATATTTAATATTTTTTAAAAATATTATGTAACAATATATTAATTTTTAAAAATTAATATTATATTAATTATTATTTTTTAAAACTAATTCAGAAATAAAAAATCGAAAAAAAAGGACTCCATCTTAGATGACGGACCCCAACTAGACTTATGGGGTGTCCGCCATCCAAGATGGAGGATGCAGAAAAATTAATTAAAAAGTCCATTAGATGATAAAAAAAGTGGTATTTGGGGAATTATTTTTCAGGCATATGACATTTTGGGAAATTTATTTCAGGAATGTGGCACTTTGGTAAAAAACTTTAGTTAGGTTGAAATATTACTTATATTATTCATATACGAGTACCTATGCGTGTATCGTACATGGAACATGGTATCATCTAGATGGGTTGTTACATGATCTCGTTTTAATATTTGAATATTATTACTTTATGGGATATAAATTGAATAATATTGATAAATAAAATTTTATCAAAATAAGTCAAAGCAATATTATTAACAATGAGTTGGTTCAAGTAATAAGATAAAATAAGTCAAAGCAATATCATTAACAATAAGTGGGTTCATGCAATAAGATATTTGAATATTGTAAGTAAGTGGGTAAGAGTTTAATTTTTAATTTATGGGCATGAAAAAGTTATAATGTAGAGGGATAATCCATCTTTTGTGATGATCAACCAATTTCTATTAATTTTAGTCACCATTAGGGATATGATTGAGCGAAAATAATTGAAGGTACATGCTTAAAATCTTGATCCTCTCTACAAAGAAATAAGGATGGGGCGAAACAGACTCACTAACACTGCATCTTTAAACTCTAAAAATATAAATGGCCGTGTCCGCAAAAGCATACAAAAAACAAGATGAAACAGACAGATTAGAGAATGTATGTTTAAAATTTTAACTTGTCCTAAAAAAAGAGTGCGAGCAAAACAAACTTGCCTGACGGGCAAGTCTCTTTTACCACCTCTAATCACTACTAATAATAGAGCATTCTAAAAATTCATATAATATAAAGTAAATGATAAAGACCAAAACTTTGCATCTCATTTATTAAGGAGAATGAATCCCCCCATGACATTTTCATCAATGATAATTCACACATTTAAATATTTTATCTCATTTATAATATCAAGTAAACTTTTTGAAATTTTGTATTATGTGAGATTTGAACTTTATATCTTATGGATAAGTACAACAATTCATAAAAGCGCACATCCAATAGAACTATGTTTTTCTTTTATATTCCAAAATGAAAAATGCATGGTAAATTGTGATACATAATGGAAAAATCAAACATACAACAACAATAATAGTCAAGTTCCACCAAATGAGGTTGATTATACCACTTAAATTCTGTCAAAATATTTTACAAACATTATTTTTTAGATTTATTTTAAAGTCTTTTTTTATAGCTAATTACTTGATTCCTGTCTATTTTATATTTCAAACCCCCTAAATCTAATTTCCATCTTCTTTTCTACTTCAAGATGCATTCAAAAATATTTTTGTTTTAAAGATGTAAACTATTTCATGTTTAAATCCAAGAAATAAATTTTTTAACCCTTTTTTACCTCAAGGATTTTCCATTATTATACTCAAAAAACTCGGATGGACCTTAGACACAACCACATACTTCTCAGAATCAGTGCTCTTTGCCATTGATACGTGAGAAATGGTTCAATCAATGAAAAATGAGGGGTTTCAAAAAGCTAATAAGTAGCTCAAAAATTATTTTGTGGCAAAGTGCATGCATTGTGGATGGGATAATCAGATGAATGGTGATGAAGAGTTAGGGTTTAAGAAGAAATGGGTGGGATTGAGAATTGGGTTGAACAAAAGAATTGAACTGAATGGGAAAGACATGTTTCTTTGAAGAAGGAGAAGATGTTCCTTCTATTGAATTACGAAACTAACCAAACTATTACAAATATGTTTTTGTTTGTATATTTTTTGACAAGAATCACAAGTATATATAGAGGTCCAAAATATATAAATATTTATAAAAATAATAAAGGTATAATTGTCTAATATATAAATAAACTTTAATACATTTATTTTATTTTATAAATAATATTTTTTATAATTTATTTTTATTATTCTGAAACAATTTTCTTTATTTTGTTGGTGAACATTCCCGTATACCTAAGTATGGTTAGGTGCATATCTATCATTTATTCATGGAATGCCATGTCCTTTTTTTTTATAAATTATTTATTTTAAATAAATTTAAATTTAAATAAAATTTTGACTTATAAACATATACTTTATATCTTATGACAATAAAAAAATTGTTAAGTGCCGATTTTTTCGTTACGAACACTTATTTTATTAGTTTATAATTTATTTTCCACACACTATTTTAAATAGTATTTTAATTTATAGTTTATAATTTATTATTTTTCTTCCATTTTTACCTTTATTATTTTAATTAAAAACATTTTTACCCTTTATGACTTATTTTAGTTTAAAATAAAATAATTATATATTAAATATAAAGAATATCAAACAATTATGTCATTTTATATTAATCCGTTAGTGGAATCACTAATTTTATCAAACACTTCAATTAATTTATCGACTATCAATCATCATCTATTAACTATAGATTATAAGATATCAGATATTAGTCGGTAGTCATGAATTATGAACTAGCCCGTTTTATCGTATAATTTATCTTCTAATTTATCTTTTAGATAAAATATTTTTGATTTTAAAGTTTTGTGATTAGGATACGATAGACGTGATATGATAAATATTTATATTTAAATATCAATCTTATCCTCTAAATATATCTCAGTCAAACTTGTATATTCGGAGAATGACTTAAATAGAATTAAATAATTCAAATTAAAAAAGGACGCATTATTCTCTGTATCTTTTGCTGATTGCCAGACATGCATTGTCTGTCTGCAATTCTTTATAAACGTTTTTATTGATTTCTATATTTATAACTTTTTTAATTTATCATTTTAATATGTAATAATTTTTTTATTTTTTTTTATTTTTTAGTGATTTAATGTTGATCATTGTTTATCGTAAAAGTATTACCCAAGTGACCTTTGAGGTTATATTAGCGTCACTAGAATAATGACATTAACGAATAGGGTTACTCAAAGATTAAATTGTTGATAGATACTTTAAAACAGTCATGACTAATGATAGATTATTAAATGGTCAAGCACTGATAGATCGGAGGAAAGGGACAAATGATTCCAAAGGGAACTTAATCGTTTTGCTCATAGATGATCAAATAACTAATTTATATAGGTATTTTGGATATTTTAGAAAAACTTAATGAACCGTGCTATGCACATCCCCTATTACATTTATGTTTCACTATGCTTCTGATAACAAGTACACTCACCTCAATCTTGTCGATTTAACGATAATCCCCGTGGATATGATTACAATATGCTCTCATTATACTAAGATAAACAAACATTTTTTACCACCAACAAAATAGTGTCATTGTCGAGGATTGTTGATCACTTCAACTAGGAAATAATATGCAAAAATATTTTAAATTAGGAGTATTTGAATTCTGGTAATTTTTATTTTATTTTAATTTTAACTTCCAGCTTTTATTTTTTACATTACTAGATACTATTGTGCGAATCTATGGTTTGATTCTTCGTAAAAAATGCTGTTAAGATGTAAAATATATTTGATTGAATGCAAGCCCTGTATCAGAATGTATGTTAAGATCTTATGTATGATTTCTACGGTAGTGGTCATATAAACAATTAGTGTAATTTTGAAGGACTTCTTGGAGAAGAATTGAATTATATGAGAAATTATCAAAGAAGTGATTATTTCTGAAATACTTACAGTAATACATTTAGGAGCAAACAACAAAATCAATTTTTTTACGAGTATAAGAGGTATCCTTCTCTCGAGGAGAGTTTAGTAGATTTTGTGAACATTTCGAAGGAACATTTTAGTAAAACTAAGAGAAGGTCAGAAAAAAAAAGTGTATGAGTGTCAAACCCCAAAATTCACCCTCCATTTTTATTTGATTTTAACATATTTCATTTGTATACATTAAATCATATCATGCATGACCATTACATTTGGTCATGGAATCACAAGCATGGCCACTTTGTGTATTATATCTTAACCCTAGGGTTTTACTTTGTTTTACTTGAGAAACTAACCTAACTTCATGAAGAGATGGTACTTCTTTTCTCTTATTACTCAAGTAGGTAATCATGCTTCAAAGCAAGGCAAAGTCAAGGTCTTTGATCAAGGGAAATGCAAGTTTGGTTTAAGTTGATTCAAAGGTGTTTCATGTGTTGATTTCCATGCTACAACCCTCAATCTTCAAGCCATGCTCCATATCATTCAAACCCTAATCCAGGTTTCATCAAGGGATACTAATTCCATCATCAAACAACAATAACAATGTGTCCAATACACATTCATCAACAACATTTAAACAACAACAATAACAATGTGTGTAATACATATTCATTAATAATAACATATAAACAACAACACCATGACAAGGGTATCTCATACACATTCAACAATAGCAACAACATAAACAACAACAAAAATCATATGTCTAATACACATTCATCAACAAAAACATAAACAACAGCACAAGCATTCAAGAACAATAACAACCATAAACATTCAACTTCAACAACATAAACATAAATATTAACAACAAGAACATAAACATTAAATATAAACAACATAAAAATAAATGTCAACAACAAGAACATAAACATTCAACATCAACAACATAAACAACATTAACAACAAGAAGCTAAAATTGTGAGTTTTGTACTGTACATGCAAGGTGAAAAGTTTACATACCGTTAACGTGGTGAATACGTAAAATCCAACGAAGCTTCGTTTCGTGTAAGATTCTTCATCTTCATTTCGTGTGTTTCTTGTGTTTTTTGTTTCTTAATGAAGATAAGCCAAGAACGCGTGTGATGACGTTTTTTCCATGTTAAGCCAAGAACAATTGTGATGGGTTTGTACGTTAAGCCAAGAACGATTCCGATGGTCGTATGTTTCGTTTAGTTAATGGAGACAGTGTGTTAGGGGTCAAATGGTTTCATTGTGTGTTAGGCTTCCAATGGTTCTACGATAAAAAATGGCAACTGAATAGACAAACTAAGTTGTGTTTCTTGTTTCTGAATAAAATATTTCACCACGGTTGTTTAAATGAACGATGATGTTATATGATTTATTTAATTAAATTTTATAAAAAGAGCCACTGTAAAAGTAAAAAATAAAATGATAAAATATATCACCATGGCTGAAAGAACCAAATATAGTGAAATCACATTTATATTTAATTTTAAATATATAAAATAAAGGTGTCACTAAAATATTAAACAAATCACAATTTTGTTGGTGCTGAGATTCGAACCAAGAACTTTAGGAGCTTTCACCACGGCTGCTCTATCTAACTATGATAACATGTAAAGTGAGTTTAATGAATAAATAAATAAAATGGTGGCGCCTGATTTGAGAGATGTCATCACGGTCCTTTATAGATTCGTGGTAAAATGAGTGTCGTTGTATGTTTTATTTGTAGTAGTGATATACACTATGTAAAGTCGAGTGAACTTAATGGATTCATTTTAAGACTAAATGAGATTTAGTAATCTCATCCCACTCTTGTTAAATATTTCCCGGTAGCTTGAGGCAGATGAAAAACAAGGGTAAGATGACTGAATGCAGGATTGAAGATGTTTCCGTTTTGTAGTTTTCACTGTATTTTGAGATCATGTAGTTATGTGAGTTTTTGACCAAAGTGTCACATTCCTTAAATGAATTTCCCAAAATGCCATATGCTGATTTTTTTTGTCCCAAATGCCATTTTTTTGTCATCTAGTGGGCTTTTTAATTAATTTTTTTGCACTCTCCATCTTGGATGGGGGATGCCCCAGAAGCCCAGTTGGAGTCCGCCATCTAAGATGGAGTCCTTTTTTTTTCTTTGATTTTTAAGTTCTGAATTAGTTTTAAATAATTAAAATTAATTTTTTAATATTAAATATTAATTACAAATAATAATTAATATAATATTAGTAAATATATTGCTACATAATATTTTTAAAAAATATTAAATATTAATTAAAAATTAATATTGAATATATATTACTACATAATATTGTTTGTTTGTTCGTACTTAAATATATAATTTTTTCCTGTCCAAACAATTTTTTAGTACAGTGTTTTACCGCCTAAAGAAATTTATAATATTATTTTTTTATTCCATTAGGTCTTCTAAAAATAGAGGTGGCTAGAAAAATATAATTATATTATATTTAGCGACCTCTATTTATAGAAGACCTAAGAGAATGAATAGATAATATTATAAAATTATTTAGATAGGAAAAAACTATACTAAAATTTGTTTGGACGTGAAAAAAATATATTATATATTTAAGTATGAACAATCAAAAAAATATTATGTAGTAATATATATTTAATATTCTTTTATAATTAATATTTAATATTTTTTAAAAATATTATAGAACAATATATTTTATTTATTTATTTAAATTAATATTATATTAATTATTTTTTTAATATTTAATATTAAAAAAAATTAATTATTTAAAATTAAATTCAGAAATTAAAAATTGAAAAAAAAAAGGACTTCATCATAGATGTCGGACCTCAATTAGACTTCTGGGACGTCCGTCATCCAAGATGGAGGGTGCAGAAAAATTAATTAAAAAATCCCCTAGATGATAAAA
Source organism: Lathyrus oleraceus (assembly GCF_024323335.1). Taxonomy (NCBI): domain Eukaryota; kingdom Viridiplantae; phylum Streptophyta; class Magnoliopsida; order Fabales; family Fabaceae; genus Lathyrus; species Lathyrus oleraceus. The sequence continues at coordinate 314,961,361 of NC_066585.1, read as the reverse complement.
AAAAGTGGGATTTGGGAATTATTTTTTAGTAGATGACATTTTGGAAAATTCATTTAAGGAATGTGGCACTTTGGTCAAAAACTTTAGTTAGGTTGAGATATCACTTGTATTATTCATATACTAGTATCTATGCGTGTATCGTACATGGAACATGGTATCATCTAGACGCTTATGTTTTTTTTTTCAGTACCAAAAATCAATGCTACATATATATTATTCTAGAAATATATGTATGGGTTGTTACATTATCATATTTTATAATTTGAATATCATTGCTTTATGGGATATAAATTGAAAAATATTGATAAATAAAATTTTATCAAAATATGTCAAAGCAATATTATTAACAATGAGTTGGTTCATGTAATAAGATATTTGAATATTTTAAGTAAGTGGGTAAGAGTTTAATTTTTAATTTATGGATATAAAAAAGTTATAATGTAGAGGGATAATCCATCTTGTGTGATGATCAACCAATTTCTAAAAAATTTAGTCACCATTAGGGATGGTAAATGAACATGTCCGTCTCATTTTGGCATACCATGTAAAAATTAGCAGCAAAAAAAGAGATATGACTGAGCGAAAATAGTTGAAGGTACATGCTTAAAATCTTGATCCGCTCTACAAATAAATGAGGATGGGGCGGAAAAGACTCACTAACACTGCATCTTTAAACTCTAAAAATATAAATGATCATGTCTGCAAAAGCATACAAAAGGCAAGATGAAACAGAAATAATAGAGAATGTATGTTTAAAATTTTAACTTGTCCTAAAAAAAAGTGCGAGCAAAACAAACTTGCCAGACGGGCAAATCTCTTTTACCACCTCTAATCACTACTAATAATAGAGCATTCTAAAAATTCATATAATATAAAATAAATGATAAAATTCAAAACTTTGCATCTCATTTATTAAGGAGAATGAATCCCCCCATGACATTTTCGTCAATGATAATTCACACATTTAAATATTTTATCTCATTTATAATATCAAGTAAATTTTCTGAAATTTTGTATTATGTGAGATTTGAACTTTATGTCTTATGGATAAGTACAACAATTCATAAAAGCTCACATCCAATAGAACTATGTTTTTCTTTTATATTCCAAAATGAAAAATGCATGGAAAATTGTGATACATAATGGAAAAATCAAACATACAACAACAATAATAGTCAAGTTCCACCAAATGAGGTTGATTATACGACTTAAATTCTATCAAAATATTTTAAAAAATATATTTTTTAGATTTATTTTAAAGTCTTTTTTTTATATCTAATTAATTGATTCATCTCTATCCTATATTTCAAACCCCCTAAATCTAATTTCCATCTTCTTTTCTACTTCAAGATGCATTCAAAAATATTTTTGTTTTAAAGATGTAAACCATTTCATGTTTAAATCCAAGAAATGATCTTTTTTTTAACCCTTTTTTACATCAAGGGTTTTCCATTACTATACTCCAAAAACCCGGACGGACCTTAGACACAACCGCATACTTCTCAGAATCAGTGCTCTTTGCCATTGATACGTGAGAAATGGTTCAATCAATGAAAAATGAGGGGTTTCAAAAGCTGAGTAGCTCAGAAATTATTTTGTGGCAAAGTGCATGCACTATGGATGGGAAAATTAGATGAATGGTGATGAAGAGTTAGGGTTTGAGAAGAAATGGGTGGGATTGAGAATTGGGTTGAACAAAAGAATTGAACTGAATGGGACAAACATGTTTCTTTGAAAAAGGAGAAGATATTCCTTCTATTGAATTACAGAACTGACCAAACTATTACAAATATGTTTTTGTTTGTATATTTTTTGACAAGAATCACAAGTATATATAGAGGTCCAAAATATATAAATATTTATAAAAATAATAAAGGTATAATTGTTTAATATATAAGAAAACTTTAATACATTTACTATATTTAATAAGTAATATTTTTTATAATTTATTTTCATTATTCTGAAACAATTTTCTTTAATTTGTTGGTGAACATTCCCCTGTCCCTGAAGTATGGTTAGGTATGTATCTATCATTTATTCATGGAATGCCATGTCTTTTTTTTTATAAATAATTTATTTTAAATAAATTTAAATTTAAATTAAATTTTGTCTTATAAACATATACTTTATATCTTATGACAATAAAAAATTCGTTTAGTAACGATTTTTTCGTTACGAACACTTATTTTATTAGGTTATAATTTATTTTCCAAACGCTATTTTAAATAGTATTTTATTTTATATTTTATAATTTTTATTTTTCTTCCATTTTTACCTTTATTATTTTAATTAAAACACATTTTTACCCTTTATGATTTATTTTAATTTAAAATAAAATAATTATATATTAAATATAAAGAACATCAAACAATTATGTCATTTTATATTAATCCGTTAGTGGAATCACTGATTTTATCAAACACTTCAATTAACTTATCAACTATCAATCATCACCCTTTAACTATAGATTATAAGATATCAGATATTAGTCGGTAGTCATGAATTATGAACTAGCTTGTTTTATCGTATAATTTATCTTCTAATTTATCTTCTAGATAAAATATTTTTTATTTTAAAGTTTTGTGATTAGGATACGATAGACATGATATGATAAATACTTATATTTAAATATCAATCTTATCCTCTAAATATATCTCGGTCTAACTTGTAGATTCGGAGAATGACTTAAATAGAATTAAATAATTCAAATTAAAAAAAGACGCATTATTCTCTGTATCTTTTGCTGATTGCCAGATATGCATTATCTGTCTGCAATTCTTTATAAACATTTTTATTGATTTCTATTTTTCGAATTTATTTAATTTATCAATTTAATATGTAATAATTTTTTTTTGTTTTAGTGATTTAATTTTAATCATTGTTTATCGTAAAAGTATTACCCAAGTGACCTTTGAGGTTATATTAGCGTCACTAGAGTAATGACATTAACGAATAGGGTTACTCAAAGATTAAATCGTTGATAGATACTTTAAAACAATCATGACTAAGGAGAGTTATTAAATGGTCAAGCACTGATAGACCGCAGGAAAGGGACAAATGATTCCAAAGGGAACTTAATCGTTTTGCTCATAAATATTCAAATAACTTTTTTCCTACCCTTTTTTACATCAAGGGTTTTCCATTTTCATTTTTATAAAATACACTTAATTTGTTTTCCAAATATTATACACTAAACACACAAGAGTAATTGAAAAGTCAAATCTTTGTTGACAAAAGACTTAAAGCACAAATAATCAAATTAACATAGAAAATCATACATAACATGAGTTTCCAAATATTTTTGTTCCACTCAAGGTGTGTGAAAAGACTACATTAAAACAGTCATGACTAAGGAGAGTTATTAAATGGTCAATCACTGATAGACCGCAGGAAAGGGACAAATGATTCCAAAGGGAACTTAATAGTTTTGCTCATAAATATTCAAATAACTTATTTATATAAGTATTTTGCAATTTTTAGAAAAAATTAATGAATTATGCTATGCACATCCCCTATTACATTTATGTTTCACTATACTTCTGATAACAAGTACACTCACCTCAATCTTGTCAATTTAACGATAATCCCCATGGATATGATTACAATATGCTCTCATTATACTGAGATGAACAAACATTTTTTACCATCAACAAAATGGTGTCATTGTCAAGGATTGTTGATCACTTCAACTAGGAAATAATATGCAAAAATATTTTAAATTAGGTGTATTTGAATTCAGTTAATTTTTATTTTTTTTTAATTTAAATTTTTAGCTTTTATTGTTTACATTACTAGATACTATTGTGCGAATCTATGGTTTGATTCTTCGTAAAAAAATGTTGTAAGATGTAAAATAAATTTGATTGAATGCAAGCGTTGTATTAGAATGTATGTCAAGATCTTATGTGTGATTTCTACAGTAGTGGTCATATAAACAATTAGTGTAATTTTGAAGGACTTTTTTGAGAAGAATTAAATTATATGAGAAATTATCAAAGAAGTGATTATTTCTGAAATACTTACAATAATACATTTAGGAGCAAACAACAAAATCAAATTTTTTACGAGTATAACAGGTATCCTTCTCTCGAGGAGAGTTTAGAAGATTTTGTGAAGATTTCGAAGGAACATTTTAGTAAAACTAAGAGAAGGTCAGAAAAAAAAAAGTGTATGAGTGTCAAACCCCAAAATTCACCCTCCATTTTTATTTGATTTTAACATATTTCATTTGTATACATTAAATCATATCATGCATGACCATTACATTTGGTCCTGGAATCACAAGCATGGCCACTTTGTGTATTATATCTTAACCCTAGGGTTTTACTTTGTTTTACTTGAGAAACTAACCTAACTTCATGAAGAGATGGTACTTGTTTTCTCTTATTACTCAAGTAGGTAATCATGCTTCAAAGCAAGGCAAAGTCAAGGTCTTTGATCAAGGGAAATGCAAGTTTGGTTCAAGTTGATTCAAAGGTGTTTCATGTGTTGATTTTCGTGCTACAACCCTCAATCTTGAGGCCATGCTCCATATCATTCAAACCCTAATCAAGGTTTCATCAAGGGATACTAATTCCATCATCAAACAACAATAACAATGTGTCCAATACACATTCATCAACAACATTTAAACAACAACAATAACAATGTGTGTAATACATATTCATCAATAATAACATATAAACAACAACACCATAACAAGGGTGTCTCATACACATTCATCAATAGCAACAACATAAACAACAACAACAATAATATGTCTAATACACATTCATCAACAACAACATAACAAATTTGCCTCATACATATTCAACAAAATCAACAACATATAAACAACAACATAACGAAGGTGTCTCATACATATTCATCAACAAGAACAACAACAACAACAACAACAATGTGTGTAATACACATTCATCAATAATAACATACAAACAACAACAACAACAAAAACCATGTGTCTAATACACATTCATTAACAACAACATAAACAACAACAATAACAACAACACAAGCATTCAAGAACAATAACAACCATAAACATTCAACTTCAACAACATAAACATAAATATTAACAACAAGAACATAAACACTCAATATCAACAACATAAACATAAATTTTTTTACCACCTAATTCACCCCCCACTTAGGCGCATTTACAACTTACATTTGGTATCAGAGCAAGTTATAGGTAACTTGTTCCTAAAGATTCAGATGGCTTCCGCAAACAATGATCGTGTATTTAAAGATGGTGGTAGTAGTAACAAGCCTCCTTTATTTTCCGGTCAATATTTCGACTTTTGGAAAATCCGTATGAAGGCACATTTAGAAGCACAAGGAAGTGACATATGGGAGGCGGTTCAAAATGGTCATTTTATTCCTACAACGGTTGTCAACGGTGCTAGTTCAACAAAGCCACAAGGATCATGGGATGATGATGATAAGAAAAGGGTTCTCTATGATAAAAAGGCGATTAATATTTTACAAAGTGCACTTGGAATGGATGAATTCTTCCGCGTCTCAACATGTACAACGACAAAGGAAATATGGGATACTCTTGTAGAAACTCACGAAGGAACGGCCGAAGTCAAGAGATCTAGATTGAACACGTTAAGTCAAGAGTACGAGTTATTCTGAATGCAACCGGGAGAATCAATCCTCGACTTGCAAAAAAGATTTGTGCATTTGACAAATCACTTGAAAGCACTTGGTAAGACACTAACTAATGATGAACTTAATCTTAAAGTTCTTAGGTCTTTAACAAGAGAATGGCAACCCAAAGTGACGGCGATTTCCGAAAAGAAAAGTTTATCAACAATGACATCCGCTACTTTATTCGGAAAGCTTCAAGAATATGAGACGGAACTTTGACTATTGGAGAAACATGAGGTCCAAGAGAAGAAATCCAAGAGCATTGCCTTAAAAGTTGATTCCAAAGTTGTGAAGAAAGAAGACAATCCCGAAGAGGACGAAAACTTTATGCTTCTTGTAAAAAGACTAGGAAAATATTTTGGTGCAAAAAGTTCTTCATCGGATTCCGATAGTGATCAAAGCGCAAATCTAGCATTGATGGCATCACATCATTCGACGATGAAGACGATGAGGTTAGTAGTAACTTTTCAATTTTTGATAATGATGCTCAAGGAGCAATTGATGAACTTTTAAGTGAATGCAAAATTCTATACAAAACCATTTCATCTCAAAAGAATCAAATATCAACTTTGGAAGAAAATATTGAGAAAATGAAAAATAATCTCAAAGATGAAAAGGAAGAATTAATCAAGAATTTTGCATGCACTAAATGTGAGTCACTTGCTTTTCAAATAGTTCAATTGAAGAGAGTTATTGAAAGATACGAAAAAGGTCAAATCGGATTGGAACATGTTCTTAGTAGTCAAAGATACTCAAATGATAAAAGTGGTTTAGGTTATTCAAATTTTGCTAAACAAACTTCTAACAAGACCATTTTTGTAAAATCTAAAGAACAAATTCCTTTAGATAAAATTAACAAGCCTAAAGTGGTTCATCAATATAATAATAGGAAAAGGAACAAATCTTATTATAAAAAGAAATCTTATTCCCCTAGATATAAAAGCAACTTTGAGCCTACATGTTTCTATTATGGTATTAAAGGTCATACTCCTAATGCATGTTATGTTAGAAACTTTAGTGTTGCTCAAGCCCATTATGTATGGGTTAAGAAAGGAACTAACTATGAAGGACCCAAAGCAATTTGGGTACCTAATAAAACTTAACTCTTTTTTGTAGGTATGCTTGAAGACCTCCTCAAATCAATCGTATCTTGATAGCGGGTGTTCAAGGCACATGACAGGTGACTTAAACAAATTTTCACATCTAACGCTTAAGGCCAAAGGATATGTTACTTATGGTGACAACAACAAAGGAAGAATCCATGGCGTAGGCATCATTGGTTCACCGCCTTCAACAACTATAGAAGATGTCCTATTTGTGGAAGGTCTAAAGCATAGTCTCCTTAGCATTAGCCAATTGTGTGACCGAGGTTTCAAAGTCAACTTCACTAAAGATGAATGTTTGATTGAAAATGAAGTTACTCATGAAGTTATGCTAAAAGGTAAAATAGTTAATAATATATTTCAAATCTCTTTAGATAACTTGTCTTTGAATGTTAGGTGTCTCTTGGAAAACAACAATGAATCATGGTTATGGCACAAGAGGTTTGCTCATATTCATATGGAGCACTTGAATAAATTGATCAAGCATGACTTAGTCATTGGATTGCCGAAGATCAAATTCATCAAAGATGGGTTCTGTGGTGCTTGTCAAAAAGGAAAGCAAACTAAGTCAACTTTCATTTCCAAGAATGTGGTGTCCACAACTAGGCCACTACAATTGTTGCACATGGATCTCTTTGGTCCATCGAGAACAAAAAGCTTTGGAGGTAACGTTTATGCATTAGTTATTGTTGATGATTTCTCTAGATATACTTGGACATTGTTTTTAGTGCAGAAAAGTGATGCCTTCAAAGCATTCAAGAAGTATGCCAAGCAAATTCAAAATGAGAAGTCTCTTTCAATTATCTCCATTAGAAGCGATCATGGTGGAGAATTCCAAAATGCCTCATTTGAAGAATTTTGTGAAGAACATGGAATCTCACACAACTTCTTGACGCAACCTGAAAAATACAGTGCGCGAAAAAAACAACCGGCGAAAGAAAAAGACAGAAGAGTCGCCACCGTGCGTTATTCATCCCAAAGGAGGGAAAGGAAACGCTCGAAGTAAACCTGAAAAAGGAAAGGACAAGACGGGGTCTCGCAACCAAATCTTGGGTTCGGGAGTCGGTTATGCGAAGGAAAGGTACTAGCACCCCTACGCATCCATAGTACTCTACGGGATCCACTTTTGTGGTTTTCGTCTAAAGGGTGTGGGTTTACCTAATGTGTTTATTTACTAAAAAGGTTAAGAGAAATGACTCGCGCGGATGTCGCATCCACTGCATACGTATCTCATCTGAATATGAGAATCAGAGTCTTCGTAGCTCGGCTGGCCTATGGGTTGGGGGTAATTGTGCTCGCTAAGACATCGCGTCTTATGCCTACGTATCTCATCTGGAATGAGAATCAGAGCAAGCCGTAGTTCGGCTAACTACGGGTTTATGGATTGGGTTTTGGGCGAACAACGTCACTACGTAATCTACCGGATGCTCGACCTTTGGAGACTTACTCGCCTGTAGTAGAAGGAGTAAACGTGTTGCTTTGGGTTTTAGGGTTTGTTTGCGTTGTAGGAACGCGCATGCAAAAAGGAAGTCCTAAGCGAAGGAACAGTGCTACCTTAATTGGCACGCAGACGGGAGACTATTCGAAGCCTCGCATCCTATGGGGAAACGATCACACCACACAAAACATGTATCTTAAAGTAAAGTGCCACCAAGGGGCTTAAACATTGCCTCCTATCGAGGTCTTCCAGCTAAGAAAGTGATAAAGTACGAGAAAGGGAAAAAAATTACCACACGGATAAAGATCCGAAGCTATAACAGTTAAAGGAGCAAGAAACCCTGAAATCTCTCCAGCTGGACCGTCAAAGGAAATCAGTCAACACGAATAATCAGAATAAAACTCCAGGGGGTATCCCACAAATAAAGTGGGAAACCACGCGAGTGTCTCTGCAAAAGCCATATGAGCCCTCACAAAACTCGACAAAGGGTTAGAGCAGCAGGATGAAATCAAGAGAAAACAATGCCATGGAAACACAAGACAGGTTAGAATAAAGAGAACAAAAAAAAACGAATACTGTCATGTTCGCGACTGCTTCGCTTAGCGAAGGCTTAGCGAAGCTTCGCTATAGGCTCGCCTAGCGAAGCGGCTAGCGAGGGCCTGCGGGTTTTGGATTTTTCGTTGATAACAATTCGAGCTCTATGATCTGAAACCCTGTGGTATCCATATCATAAACGAAAATGATTAAAACATTCAAGGTATTGTTACACATATTCATACACAAATATAAACCCATGGGCAAAACCAGATGTTACCTCATACATTCATAATATTCAAATTCGAGGCGTAAAGTAGTAGGAACAAAGGCATACCTGATGAGAGAGACTGATTAGGATTGAATGGTACGGCCGGATCTGCAAAGTAGTACTAGGGTTCGTGTGAGGCGGAGTGAACTTCTCATAGCTGCCTGAAGGTTGCTGCAGAGTAGTTCCTAGGTCTCCTTCTCCAGTCTCTGGTCTTTTCTGTTCAGCCAGTGTTCAGCTTTATTTCATTGACTACTCCGGTATTTATAGGCCAAATTTCGCAGCTTGTGGGCTTTGAATGAGGACAGCTTAGGCCCAAAACTTTTCTGATATTTCTGAAATGCGCGCCCTTCGCCTAGCGAAGGATCTGCTCGCCTAGCGAGCATGACAGTGCTCTTCGCTAGGCGAAGCATCTGCTCGCCTAGCGAGCATGACAGCTCAGCAGCAGATTCTCACTTCTTCCAGCTTGGCGATTTGTACGGTGAATAGGCCTTATCTGGCCCTGTTGGTAGTACCTCAAGTCTATTCCTTGCGTTGACTGATCATTTGAATAAAACTCACAAAGTGTCCTGGATGATGTCCGAGCTTCTTGGAGCTAATTCTGATTGATGCGATGCAATATGGCATGAAATGCTAAATGACCTAAAAAGTGAATGCATGAATGAGGAGGGCAAATTTTGGGGTGTTACAGCTGCCCCTATTCAATCAACTGGAGACCTGGAAAGAAGATAGCGGCGGCTTTCACACTTTCGTGGTATCAAGGGATTGAATACAATAAAAGCCCAAAAATTTGCACTGAAGTGAAGTGAAGTAACAATTCCTTGAAAGAAGAATCCGTCTGGTACGGTGAAAGTCAGTCTGAATACCGAAAAAGAACGTTAACTCGGATACCAAAATAAATGGTAACACAGAAATAATCATGGCCTGAATGCCGCTCATCAGTCTGAATACTGGAAATGACTTCGATCTGAACATCGGGAGATATGAGATTATTAATATCGGTCTGAACACAGAGAGGCTGGCCTGAATGCCATAAGCTGCATCGACCTAAACGTCGGAAACTTCTTCGATCTGGACATCGGAAAATTGGCCTGAATGCCGCAAGTTGCATCGACCTGAACGTCGGAAACTTCTTCGATCTGGACATCGGAAAATTGGCCTGAATGCCACAAGTTGCATCGACCTGAACGTCGGAAACTTCTTCGATCTGAACATCGGAAAACTGGCCTGAATGCCACTTCGGTCTGAATACCGGAAACTGGCCTGAACGCCACTTCGATCTGAATATCGGAACACTGGCCTGAATGCCACTCGGTCTGGACACCGGAACACTGGCCTGAATGCCACTTCGATCTGAATACCGGAACACTTTCATGCTTGTCGGCATCGGCAGAAATAGGGAAAGATAATAGAGGCGGCGCATGGGCCAATGACACTTGCTGGGGATAACCAAGGTGAGTCATGAACAATCTTCAGTCTGAGTACTGGAAACAACTTCTAGCTTATCACTTGGGATACCGAGAATGTTTTATGCTTACATGCGTATGTTTGAATCTTTCAATGGCGTAATGCTCCATGAAAATGGAAATGCTACGCGATTTGGAAGAATGCAATGTAATATGATTCTACATGCAGGGATGCAAAATGCTGGGTAGAATGCCAAGCTGAGGCAAGGGGATCTGCTGGGGAAATGATTACCATCCTCTGGGCTCTGGCCAGGCTGCTGGAGATACACACCACAATGAACTCTGTGGGGAGATGACTAGCCATACCGAGACTCTGATCGGGGAAAGAATGGCATTGGAAGCCTGCTGCTGAGGAAAGCTACAATGATTCTGGCAACCACGATTTGCGAGAGATGACTCAGCAGGGGAAGCAAACACTGATACGGTACCGAGGTTCTGCTTCAAGGAAAGAAACCATGGATCTGGCATTAGGATTATCGATTTGGCCTCGAACTCTAACGAGCAACCACTTCTGCTGGGAAGATACAGTCTGTCACTGTCAACTCCGCTGAGGATATATAGTCTGGCACTGTCAACTCTACTGGGGAGTGTATGTCCTGAAACAAACGCTTGGGGAAGTACAGTGGTGAGAACCTGTTGGGGATTGAAGAATCCAACACTCTGATCAGCTCTGCAGGGATAAGACACCAGATTCGTCTGTTGGCGACCTCACTGGGGAAGATATTCACGATCATCTGCAGGGGATTTTAAGGAAATGCCCCGAGGGTATCTGTTCTGAATAGACGATCCAAAGCACTTAAAATTTACAGCAATTTTAAATGTTTATTAAGCATGTACCTGTAAAGCCCTTATGTGTCATGATGCAATGTTTATCAAAAATTCGGACGTCATTTTTGCAAACAAAACAGTAAAATGAAAATGAAAACAGAGATGTACTGAATAACATGATTTTATTGATTAAATGGCCTCTAAATAGGCATTTACATCAGGAAGCAATCCCTGGAAAGAGGTAATCGCACAAAAGATAAAAACAGAAATTAATCTAATGGCAATATGAAATGGATTTCTATTGGGTTCCAATTCTGCTATGACTTGCCCGTCTTCAAGATCCTCCAGATGATCAGCCTTCTGAAAAGGTGATTGGACTGTTTCCTACCTTTCGAAAATTTCCAGTCATTGACATGAGATGAGATTCAGAACTAACTAAGAACGCAGTCATTCGCTTAATCCCTAACTTTTGCCTGGATCGCCCTTTTCGGGTTTTCAATCCACCGGGATACCCATTTTTGCCTAAGTTGCCTTTTCAGGTTTTCAACTTACCGGGTGTACAATCTTTTTTTTTTTTTGTCCCTAATTTTTGCCCGAACCTTTTCATTTTCTTGGTTCGTCGGGATGCCCATTTTTTGCCTGGACTATTCTTTTTACTGTCCAGCGGGTCTATTTTATGCGAAGTATTTTTTAACTGCGTCTGAGTTCACAGGGGAAGTGAAGTTTCCACCATCCATAGTTGCAAGCATTAAGGCCCCACCATCAAAAACCTTGGTGACAATATACGGTCCATCATAGTTAGGAGTCCACTTGCCCCTGTGATCTGTCTGAGGAGGAAGGATCCTTTTCAAAACTAAATCTCCAACTTGGAAACAACGAGGACGCACTTTCTGATCAAAGGCTCTCTTCATCCGACTCTGATACAACTGCCCATGACAAATGGCTGCCATTCGCTTCTATTCGATAAGACTCAACTCATTGAACCTTGTCCGAATCCATTCAGCTTCGTCTAGCTTGACATCCAACAAGACTCTTAGAGAAGGAATCTCCACTTCAACAGGTATGACTGCTTCCATACCATACAGAAGGGAGTAAGGGGTTGCCCCGGTCGATGTACGTACTGAAGTGCGGTACCCATGCAAGGCGAAGGGTAGCATCTCATGCCAATCTCTGTACGTGACGACCATCTTCTGCACAATCTTCTTTATGTTCTTATTTGCCGCCTCAACAGCGCCGTTCATCTTAGGGCGGTAAGGGGAAGAATTGTGATGCTGAATGTTGAAGTTCTGACACAACTCCTTCATCATTTTGTTGTTGAGATTAGAACCATTATCAGTAATGATTCTTTCGGGAATCCCATAGCGACAAATGATTTCTTTCTTGATGAAACGGGCAACCACATGTCTGGTGACATTGACGCTGCCTCGACCCACTTGGTGAAATAGTCGATGGCAACAAGGATGAAGCGATGCCCATTGGAAGCAGTCGGCTCAATCTTCCCAATCATGTCAATGCCCCACATAGCGAACGGCCACGGCGAAGACATCACATTCAGAGGATTCGGCGGTACATGCACCTTATCAGCATAAATCTGGCATTTATGACACTTCCGAGCATACTTGAAACAATCTGACTCCATGGTCATCCAATAATAACCCGCTCTCAACAATTTCTTAGCCATTGCATGTCCGCCGGCGTGAGTACCGAAGGAACCTTCATGAACTTCCTGCATTAACATGTCCGCCTCGTGTCTGTCCACGCATCTGAGCAAAACCATGTTGAAGTTCCTCTTATACAGCACATCGTCTTTGTTCAAGAGGAAACTGCCTGCCAATCTTCTCAAAGTCTTTCTGTCATTGTTGGATGCCCCTGCAGGGTACTCTTGATTCTTCAGAAAGCACTTGATATCGTGATACCAGGGCTTGTCATCGACTACCAGTTCAGCAGCAAACACATACGCGGCCCTGTCAAGGCGCATCACATCGATCCTGGGAGCATGGTTCCAACGAATTACCTTGATCATGGAGGATAGAGTAGCAAGTGCGTCTGCCATCTGGTTCTCATCATGAGGTATATGATACAATTTTACTGTTGTGAAGAAAGTCAACAGTCTTCTCGTGTAGTCTCTGTAGGGGACCAGAGTGGGCTGGAGAGTATTCCAATCACCATTCACTTGATTGATCACCAGAGCTGAATCTCCGAAGATGTCCAGAGTCTTGATTCTCAAATCAATGGCTTGCTCAATACCCAAAATACAGGCCTCGTACTCAGCTTCATTATTTGTGCACTCAAAAGTCAAACGAGCGGTGAAAGGTATGTGGGCACCTTTCGGAGTTGTAATGACAGCACCAATTCCACTTCCTCTAGTATTGACAGCCCCATCAAACAACAAAGTCCACTTTTCGTTTGGATCAGGTCCCTCCTCAACAACTGGCTCTTCACAGTCTTTCATCTTGAGGAACATGATGTCTTCATCTGGAAAATCAAACTTCATCGGCTCATAATCATCAATCGGCTGCTCGGCAAGGTAGTCTGACAGAATACTACCTTTGATGGCCTTCTGTGACGTGTACTGAATATCATACTCTGTTAAAATCATCTGCCAACGGGCAACACGTCCGGTGAGAGCCGGCTTCTCGAATATGTATTTCACTGGATCCATCTTAGAAATCAACAAGGTAGTATGGTTCAACATATACTGCCTCAGTCGGCGAGCAGCCCAGGCCAAAGCACAGCAAGTTTTCTCAAGCTGCGAATATTTGACTTCACAGTCGGTAAACTTTTTGCTAAGGTAGTATATGGCATGCTCTTTTCGACCAGACTCGTCATGCTGTCCCAATACACACCCCATCGAGTTCTCAGTCACTGATAGGTACATTATCAGAGGTCTCCCAGGAACTGGAGGTATAAGGATCGGAGGTTTCTGTAGATACTCTTTTATCTTCTCGAAAGCCCTTTGACAATCTTCATTCCACCTGATAGCCTGATCTTTCCTCAGCAATTTGAAAATTGGCTCACACGTGGTTGTTAGGTGAGAGATGAACCTTGCAATGTAGTTCAACCTCCCTAAGAAACTACGGACTTGCTTCTCTGTTCTTGGCTCTGGCATTTCCTGTATCGCTTTTACTTTGTCGGGATCCACCTCAATCCCTTTTCCGCTAACAATAAAGCCCAACAGTTTTCCCGATCTCACCCCGAAAATGCATTTGTTCGGATTAAGTCTCAGTTTGAATTTCCTCAAACGCTCAAACAGTTTCTGCAAATTCACCAAATGTTCTTCTTCTGCCTGAGATTTGGCAATCATATCATCCATATAAACCTCGATTTCATGATGAATCATATCATGGAACAGAGTTACCATAGCTCGTTGATACGTTGCTCCGGCATTTTTCAGACCAAACGACATCACCTTGTAGCAGAAGGTGCCCCATGGGGTTATGAAAGTTGTCTTTTCCATGTCCTCTGGTGCCATCTTGATTTGGTTATAGCCAGAAAAGCCATCCACGAAGGAGAATACCGAGAACTGAGTTGTATTATCTACCAAAACGTCGATGTGAGGTAATGGGAAATCATCTTTAGGGCTAGCTCTGTTCAGATCTCGGTAGTCGACACACATCCGTACCTTTCCATCCTTCTTAGGTACTGGGACGATGTTCGCAACCCATGGCGGATAATTGGTGACTGCTAGAAACCCTGCATCCAACTGCTTTTGCACTTCTTCCCTTATCTTGACAGCCATCTCTGGTCTTGTTCTTCTGAGCTTCTGCTTGACCGGAGGACAACCTTCTTTGAGGGGCAAGCGGTGTACCACGATGTCTGTGTCCAGCCCAGGCATGTCCTGATAAGACCAGGCGAAGATGTCAACGTATTCTTGCAGCAATTCAATCAGCCCTTTCTTCACATCATCTCTCAAAACAGCCCCTATCTTGATTTCTCTCTTGGCGTCCTCGGTGCCGAGATTAATCACTTCAACAGACTCTCGATGCGGTTGAATAACCCTTTCCTCTTGTTTTAATAACCTGGTAAGCTCTTCAGATGTTCACAGTCTTCATCATCCTCTTCTTCAGCTTGAAAGATTGGATTTTCAAAGTCGAAGCGAGCCGTAGCAGAACCGTTATCAATAGGATCCGGTGATGTGCATCTGCATGAGTGATGGTATGTGCTTATGAGTGTGAACAAGAAGTGAAAACTAAACAAAACATTGCCATTTTTTTATTTTGAAAAACTGCAAAAATAGAAAGACAGTGGACGAAATATTTGAATGCAAAAAGACGTCCTTTATTTATGATAAAAATGCAAGTGTCACATAGACGGGCCCTACAATGAGTCATTACGCCCTGGGCGGAACGTAAGACTTGGATATGCATGAATAAACAAAGAAAATTACTCTTCAAGAAGAGTGACTTGGATAATCTCTTCAGAAGACCAATTGTTGATGACTTCACCCGGGATCCTCGGACGCACCCAGTTGTCGATGTCACAATCACTATCCCCATCTTCTTCGTTGACTGCAGAGACTTGACCATACTGAACGATGCCAGCACTGGAGAAAGTGATCGGCCCCTGAAGTGTTGTAGAAGTCAGAGCTGGCTGATATCCAATCCCGAATCTATCTTCTTTCACTGGTAATTCCAACAGACGCCCCCAACCGGGAGCAACACCTGAATCCACCACGGCCCGTGCCTGCTTAAAGGATGAGATAGAGGCACCCGCTTTAACCTCTTCCACCGGAGCTGCATCCTTGACTTGAACTGATTCAAAAGCCTGACACAGAGTCTCATGAATTTCACCTTCTACCTCTACATACTTGAATGTAGACAGGTTATTGACCAGGATGTCTTCCTCACCACAGACGGTGATAATTCGTCCGTTGACCGGAAACTTAATCTTCTGGTGTAGAGTTGAAGAGACTGCCCCAGCATTATGGATCCAAGGACGACCCAGCAGGCAACTGTAGGAAGGACTGATATCCATCACGTAGAAGACAGTGTTGAAGGTTTGTGATCCAATCAGAATTGGCAATTCTACCTCTCCAAACACCGATCTCTTAGAACCATCGAAGGCTCTCACAATAAGATCCGAAGGTTTCAAGACCAAACCCTCTGCTTCTAACTTCGACAGGGCTCTCTTGGGTAGCACATTGAGAGAGGAGCTTGTATCCACCAGAACATGCGATAGCACGGTGTCTCTGCATCTCATCGAGATGTGCAGAGCCTTGTTATGATTGCGTCCGGCTGGCGTCAAGTCAGAATCGGTGAAACCCAACCCGTTGTCGGCATGCACATTGGCGACGATCCCTTCTAAATGGTTTACCGAGATTTCTTGAGGTACATAGGCAGCATCAAGAACCTTCAGAAGTGCCTCCCTGTGTGCCTCCGAGCACAATAGGAGTGAGAGAATGGATATCTTGGACGGAGTCTGAATCAACTGATCGACTACCTTGTAATCGCTCTTCTTTATGATTCTCAGAAGCTCGTCCACATCCTTTGCAAAAGTGGGCTCAGAACCTCCCTGGGGTGCAGAGGTACCCTCATTCACGACATGCTTGCCTTTGGTCTTCGCCACAGCATCAGCATTATCAGCTTGGGTAACCGGTGGTGAGAACAGTCTACCACTCCAGGTGAATCGCCTGATTCCTCCAATATTGTCCACTGCGGGACCGTCAAGTTCAGGCTTCTGACCTTCTTCTACTCTCAGTGGCCGTTCCACCCCATGATCGTGCGTGTATACATTCCCCCCATAATGCCACGGAATGGCCCTTTCACTGGTGAAAGGTAAAGGACCAGGGGTTGTGATGGTCATAGTAGATCGTCGCACTGGTGGCACGGGTTGCGCTTCTGGCACACCGATCTGATTAGTTGGGTAGAAAATAGTGATAGTAGCAATATCACAGTCGTACTCGGAAATCTTATTCATTGAAATGCAAGCATCCGAAACATCGGGATCAAGTTTAATTACATCGTTATGGATTACAGAATCAGTAGGAACAACATCTGCGAATTCATCAGCAGCACCTTCAAACCCTTCTTTCTCAACCCCTTCCACAAACTCTTGGACAGACAAATCTTCAACCTGGAGGATACCTTTGTCGAGCAAGGCCTGGATACCCTGCTGTAGCTTCAAACAACCTCCACTCGGAGTGGCACAATCCAAACAACCCTTCCCACAACCGGGGAAAACATCGGCCTTCAGCAAGCATCCTTTGATATCCAACAATGGAGTCTTCAACTTCAACACATCCTGAATGGACTTGGCTTTTCCTTCTATCATATTAACGTTCGCACCACCATGCTGGGGCATGGGATTGTTAACGACATTCGGAGCCGGTGCAAGGTCGATGGCTTTTGAATCTATGAGGTCCTGAACTACGTGCTTAAAAGCTTTGCAGTTCTCAATATTATGGCCAGGTGCCCCAGAGTGGAAGCTACACCTAGCGTTGGCGTCGTAACCCACCGGAAGTCTACCAACAGGAGGAGCCAGAGTGCGCAGTTGCACAAGTTGTAGTTGTTGAAGACTAGAAAGCATCTGAGCGTACGACATTGGAAGGGTGTCGAAACGCCGGTCCATCATCCTTTGCCTCTGTTGATAAGCGGGTCTGTTACCCGGTTGTTGCTGCTGTTGATACTGAGCTGGTTGACGTTGTGGTTGTTGTTGTTGTAGTGGTGCTGCAGCTGGAATGGTCACAGCCGCAACATACGGTTGCTGATGATAATTCTGAAAGTTATTCCTCCGGTTATCCCTGTTCCGATAAGAAGATATGGCATTTGCATCCCCTTCTCTCCTCTTCTGTCCCTGAATGAACGACTTCTTCACCCCTGATGAGGATCCACCTCCACTCTGGCTCTTATAGGTCTTTAGGTAATTCTCCATCCTTTCTCCAGTAGAGACCACATCAGCAAAGTTGGAAGCATTGCACCCCACCAGACGCTCTAGATAAGGTCCAGGCAGCGTATTCATGAACATGTTGGCCATTTCCTTTTCCAACATAGGAGGCTGAACACGGGAAGCTATATCCCTCCATCGTTGAGCGTATTCCCTGAAGCACTCATTGCTTTTAAGAGACAGATTCTGAAGTTGAGTTCTGTCCGGAGCCATGTCTGCATTATACTGATACTGCTTCACGAAAGCCTCTGCCAAATCCCTCCAGCAACGGATGTGGGCTCTGTCCAGCCTCATATACCATTCCAAGGATGCCCCAGCTAGGCTATCCTGGAAGAAGTACATAAGTAGCTTCTCGTCATCAGAGTATGCAACCATTTTACGGAAATAGGCTTGCACGTGAGTTTTGGGGCAAGAGCTGCCATGGTATTTGTCAAATATCGGGACCTTGAATTTCGGTGGCACTCTCACACCTGGGACCAGCCCTAAGTCAGCAATATCTACTCCCAGAAGATTCTGTCCTTCCACTGCTTTCAACCTCTCTTCCAATCTTCTAAACATGGGGTCCATGCCAAAGTCTTCCTGAAGCAAGGGGAACTGATCATCCTGACCATCCTGAATGGGTTGTTGATCTAGGTTGACATGTAGGATTGGGATAGGCCCCGGTCCATTGGGACCATTAGCCTCTCCAGCTGGAGGATCAGCCAACGTCTCCGGTTGAGTAATAGAAGGATCCCTCTGCACCAACAATCTAAGCTCCTGCTGTCCTTGAGCCACCCCTTGAACCAAATCCATGAATTGATTCATGCGAATCTTCATCTCGGGGAGCTCTGCTTGTAGGCTCTCCCTCGCTCTTTGTTGATTCCTTCGGGTACCGTATCGGTGAATGCCTGAGTCAGCTATCCTGCTAGTGGGACACCAAACAAACTGAGTACACTGTGGCGGTACCTGTTATGCAAGACATGCGGATGACTATGCAAATGCAATGACATGTTTATCAATTCCAAAAGTATTCTACCCCCTTGATTCCAGTCTCACATTTGATAAACAGTGTAAGAAGAAAACCCCGACTAGAATCAAGAAGAAGATTTAACCCTCTTGAAAAGGGTAAACATGTGTTAAGTGGTGTGAATGCAAATGATGTGATGATGTGAATGCAATGCAGTGGCATGTCAATCAGGATTGCTGTATCTGCTTGAACATCTGTCAGGTTGCACTGTCTGGAGAGAAATCAAGAGCACACCAAACAAAGGTCATGGGATGGGTCATGTTATCCTTAATATCAACCACCCATTTTGGTGGATTATGGTTTACACCTTATCAACACCCGAGTTTCATTGATATTAAGGATGCCTGATCGGATCAACCATGAATCAAGGGTTTGTCGCAAGTCACGAGCATGGAGTTTAGGTTAAGAACCACCCAAAAGGAGTGTACTAAGGTTTAAACCTGCCAAACATGTTCTACAAAAGGTTCCCATAGTCATAATCCCATCTTTCAGATATTATCAGAGGAACGACTACTCGTATTCCAACAATATTCTCAAGGGAGACTCTTATGAGTGTAGTATCGCGTAACAATCGTATCAATAAAATGGTGGCGCCTGATTTGAGAGATGTCATCACGGTCCTTTATAGACTCGTGGTAAAATGAGCGTCCTTGTATGTTTTATTTGTAGTAGTGATATATACTATGTAAAGTCTAGTGAACTTAATGGATTCATTTTAAGACTAATTGAGATTTAGTAATCTCATCCCACTCTTGTTAAATATTTCCAGGTAGCTTGAGGCTGATGAAAAACAAGGGTAAGATGGCTGAATGCGGGATTGAAGATGTTTTCGTTTTGTAGTTTTCACTGTATTTTGAGTCAAAATAAGTCAAAGCAATATTATTAACAATGAATCGGTTCAAGTGATAAGATATTTGAATCTTTTAAGTAAGTGGGTAAGAATTTAATTTTTATTTTATGGGTATGAAAAAAGTTATAGTGTAAAGGGATAATCCATCTTGTGTGATGATCAACCAATTTCTCTATAAATTTTAGTCATCGTTAAGGATGGTAAATGAACATGTCCGCCTTATTTTGGCATGCCATGTAAAAATTAGCAAAAAAAGGGATATAATTGAGCGAAAATAGTTGAAGGTACATGTTTAAAACCTTGGTCCGCTCTGCAAATAAGGGTGGGGCGGAGAAGACTCACTAGCACTGCATCTTTAAACTCTAAAAATATGAATGGTCGTGTTCGCAAAAGCATATAAAAAACGAGATGAAACAGACATATTAGAGGGTGTATGTTTAAAATTTTAACTCGTCCTACAAAAAAAAGTGCGAGCAAAACAAACTTCTGACAGGACAAGTCTATTTTGCTACCTCTAATCACTACTACTAATAATAGGGCATTCTAAAAATTCATATAATATAAAATAAATGATAAAAATCAAAACTTTGCATCTCATTTATTAAGGAGAATGAATGCCCCCATGACATTTTTGTCGATGATAATGCACACATTTAAATGTTTTATCTCATTTATAATATAAGTAAATTTCCTAAATTTTTGTATTATGTGAGATTTGAACATTATATCTTATGGATAAGTACAACAATTCATAAAAGCTCACATCCAATAGAACTATGTTTTTCTTTTATATTCCAAAATATACATAATGGAAAAATCAAACATACAACAAGAATAAAAGTTGTATTCCACCAAATGAGGTTGATTATAAGAGTTAAATTCTGTCAAAATATTTTTTAAATAATTTTTTTAAGATTTATTTTAAAGCCTTTTTTTTTATATCATTTCTCTCTATCTTATCTACTATCCTCCTCGTAAAAGAATTTACAAGTCTTTCTATCTATATTTTCAAACCTCCTAAATCTAATTTCCACTTCTTTTCTACTTCAAGATGCATTTAAATTGTTTTTTTAAAGATGTAAACCATTTCATTTCATGCTTAAATCCAAGAAATGAACTTTTTGTCCTACCTTTTTTACATCAAGGGTTTTCCATTTTCATTTTTATAAAATACACCTAATTTGTTTTCCAAATATTATACACTAAACACACGAGTAATTGAAAAGTCAAATCTTTGTTGACAAAAGACTTAAAGCACAAGTAATCAAATTAACATAGAAAATCATACATAACATGAGTTTCCAAATATTTTTGTTCCACTCAAGGTGTGTGAAAAGACACATTATTGAAACCCCTAGAAAATTCATACCAACAACAAGAAAATGAAATGACTAAGTTTTATGACAAGTAAATAAAATCAGCACCAAAACATGCAAGTTTCTGAAAATCCCATGTCCTAGTTTCCTTTATTCTGAAATCTAAAAACACCCTTATTCTAAGTTCCCTATTACAACAAACATGATGCTGGCTACAACAGGACCAGTTACTCTTCTGCACACCAAATATTCGCACATGCTTCAAATGGATCTTCTGCTACATACTCCGTTATGGCGGGTCGAGGAACCGGCTTCTGTAGTAACGCTGCCCCATTAAACATCATCACGCGGTACAAACTCGTATAGAAATTCGTCTGCAACGAGAACGATAGCTTGTTTAACAAGTAATAATAATAATAACAAATCATGCTTCAAAGCAAACTTCAAAATTTTACTCACCTCATCCTGGTCTAGTGCCATAAACCCGAATTTCCCGGTCCATAACGACTCAGCTTCATGAGCAGCCGGTAAGAATAACCGTTCGATTTTTAACTCTCCAAGCAAGCCCTCGATGCAGGCAAACAGGGCTTGGAAGTAACCCTTAAAGAAAACATGAACATTATCAATATCAAAATATTTCAAATGATTGCTCGAATTTAAATACACAAGATAGAGTAAGTAATTAACCTTTCCTTGGCTAGCTGCATTAGTTGCAACTAAGGGAAGCTCCGCCACTTCTCGCCCGAACATGCGGAATACCCCCGTGCTTACAACCTCTTTGCTGTAATAACAGAAAATACAAACCAAAATCAAGTATTTTTCAAACTAAACATGGAATTAGCAACAAAAGATTACTCAAAACTCGGCATTACTTGACAGTGAGCACTGCACAGTACATTCCACCAAAATATTGATCCTTGATGCTCCTCCTGTGGAAATCCAATCGAAACGAAGCAAATTGCGTTCACATGTTCAGAAGAGTCAGTAGAGGAAATCAAAGTACAAAAAGAAGTAAATGCTGCTTACCCATAAATCATTGATGGAATGAAATCTATGTCTGTATCAGCATCCACTATGGGATCAAATTGTTCCTGAACAGCACAGATGTCAGTCATTACTAAAATCGCGCAATCCAGCGGATCGAATTAACAACAAAACTGTAACTATATACTCACATGAAAGATAGAAACAGCCTTCGAAAGCAATGCCCTAATTTCTTCAGAAGCAAGCAACTTCCAGTTCATAATCCTCCATTTCACATCAAGACCGTAGTTAGTTTTTAAACCTTTTTCTTTATGCTTCTTTTTAATCAAGCTTAGGAGGGAATCTGAAATTGGCACGTCCCCGCGAATCACTAAATTGTGCAAGACAGTCCGAACTTGAAGACATTCCGAGCCGCAGAACCAGTCCCCTTTAGGTAATTTCTGGTAAAAATAACTCTTATTAACAATTGTATATAGTAATGGAAAAAAAAAACTCAAATCAGAATAAAAAGACAACATTTGGTACCTTTAGGTCAGCTATCTTATGATCCTTCAAACACCCTACGTGATATTCCTTATTACACTGCAATGAAAAATCAATCAGTAATTTAATCAAAACACATAGTGATGTAAGACTTAAAACAATGATTCGCGCGAAGCAATACCTGGTCGCAAATAATTACTGTCCGAGGACCAAAACCTTTTAGTTGGAAATCATCTTCCCTAGAATGTTGAACACACTTCGATGATCAAGAACAAAACATCAATAATAATAAAGATGAAAAATGTTCTGGACATCGGAATTACCTGCACAGTGGACATCCACCTTCTACGGCCTCAGTATCATTAACCGTAAGGGGGGCTCTCTGGGCTATCTGTTCCAAAGGAGCCATCTCTGCAACCCTTACAGCATCCTGAGCATTTGCGTTACGCTCTTCGCGTCTTTCGTTATGGTATACATTATGACAACAATATTTGCAGTACCAAATACAGCGCGGTTCAGATTTAAGAGGCACACATTCTGCAACAGAAAAAAAAAAGTTATAAATTTGTTATTCTAACGCTCTTGTCCAAATAACAACATAAAATAGACAAAACTTCACCCAAGTGAAAAGCTCTTGGGCATCCATCACAGCATAAAAGATGTCCTCCTTGTTCACAAATACTGCAGCGGCCATCACTGTCGGCACTCCTAGAAATTTTCTGCTTTTTCAACAGAGAAATGGACAACTCATGTAGCGAGACTCCACCAGCGAATATGTGCAGGTAACTGCAACAAAGAAAAACACTAGTTGATTCGCAAAACACCATATTAAAACACTTGTCTGAGTTTTCCTACATGTGTCGTACGAGTGTCTGAGAGTGACGCATAGTAACCAACATCTATTAGTACAAGTTAAAAGAAAAACTCACGGCTTGCGTCGGGATGCCCAGCCAGCATGTGCTTCAAATGTAGAAGGGCTGATCTGCTCGTCATCAAATATTTTATTCAGAAAAAACGTGTAAGATGTTTACTTGAAGCCGATAGACGATAGACGGGGATAACATTTACGACGTGATAAGAAAAAGTACCAGATCGTCACAGCAACTACACGTAATTGCAGAGTTGTAACGGTTTATTTTACCATCCAATAGTTTCTACCAACACAACAAAAAAATTCTTAAGCAAAGTGAAGTCGAAAGAAAATATGTAATGTAAGAACAAGTCATTATCAAATCAACCTCTCCTCGAGCAATGTATGTCACATCAGCCCCATGTTCCAGTGCTTGAAAGACCAACTTATGCAGGTGTTGGTCCCTTTGAAAATTTAAAAACATAATAAAGAAAAGTTATATGAACGAGAAGACAATAACTTGGCATGTTAATAAATGAACAAAAGAATACTTTAAACTGATATTAATGTTTCAGATATGAGAAACAAAAACACACTCACTTTCTAGTTATTTTTCCATGCCTCTTATCACTAGCTGCACTGTACTTCATTCCTTTGTACGATGGCTTTTGAGGCTCAGCTGGTTCTGGAGACCTGAAATAATTAGACCGTGAATTGAATTAACCATCTGTTCAACTGCATAAACTACATTTTTACACGTGATTAACTAGATGTCATGCAGGTATAAAAAAAATGTCTACAAACAAAATACCTCGGGATAGCCGGTGACGGTGGTGGTGGTGAAACACAGCTAATAATAGTCTCAGTTGTACGAGTTGGACTAGGTTGACATGCCTTCAACTCCTCGCATGCAATGCAGAACAGTCTCGACACAACCTTGGGATCTTGAAAAGTAAACAATATATTTCAAAATCAAACGTTAAACTCTCCACAAAAACCATGCAAAACAACAAAAAGATGGCGGGAAAATAAACCTGAGTTGCATTACAAACCTCTACAGTTCAAACAGAACTTTGATTTTTGCATAGTAAAGTTTCCGAGAACAGCATGAACAGAATCCTCCATTTTGTCTATAGGACTGTTCAAAAATGCGTTCATTACACAACGAACAGTATTCCCATTTTCGAGGAAAGTATACTCTGGGGGACGTTTGTTTGCACTTCCAGCATGAACCTCAAATATAGCCGGGCTCACAACCTACTCTCATCAAAACAATTCAAACATGTAAAAAATTACTAAGACATGTGATTTTAAAAGCAACATTGCTAATGTATCTTCACTCACTTACCTCTACTCCCTTACAAATATCACAATAACATTCGATTCCAGTCGTTTTGATCACTCCCGGTGAATCTTTTTCTCCAGGTTTTCGTACCTACAAAAGTACACACAGATTCACACCTCCAAAATTAATAAGGGATCATAACTGAAGTTCACAACAGCTCGAAAACTGGCTTTAACTCTGCATGGTTCAAGATGAACCTATTTGTTACCTAAAAATTATTTTTAAAATTTTATTATAGGTATAAATTTATTTATTTTATTTAATAATTTATATTAAAAATTGTTTACAAGTAATATATATATATATATATATATATATATATATATATATATATATATATATATATATATATATATATATATATATATATATATATATATATATATATATATATATATATATATATATATTAACACCTTGAAAAGTATACTATTATTATAAATAATTTCTTCAAACAATACTTTTCAAATAATTTTCTTAACCAAATTTAAAGTTGTTAAAAGTTGACAAAAAATTTATGTTGAAATAAATTTTCATTTTCCATAAAGAGATTAATAGTTATTCACAATTAATAATGTAATTTTTTATATATATATGCGCCCAATCAAATCACTTTAAAGTGACATTCTTAAAAGTTTATTCTCAAAATACATGTGTAAAAACATTTACATTATCACTATCGATACATATTCACAATCTCATTTAACTTATTTTTACTATGAGTATAAAAAATTTATGAAAAATATTTGGGAATCATTGATTGATGATATTTTTTCTACATCAGTTAAAAATGAAAAAAAAAATACTTATAAGAGGAAAAACTTATTTACACTTTATATATATATATATATATATATATATATATATATATATATATATATATATATATATATATATATATATATACCCGATTCATTTGGAATGAGAAAAATCCCGAATGAAGAATCGGATCCATGCGGAGAAACCCGATCCATGCGGAATGAGAACACATGCGGAAAAACCTTATTCGGATGAGGACACATGATCCAATCCCGATGAATAAGGTGATCCATGCGGCCATGTGGAGAAACCCTACCCTTCCCTTCCATGCGGGATGAAACACAATTTTCAATCCCGACTAAGAAACGAGATCCATGCGGAGAAACTCTATCCTTCCATGCGGGAAGAAAACACAATTTCCAATTTCGACAAAGAAACGAGATCCATGCGGAGAAACCCTATCCTTCCATGCGGGATGAAAACACAATTTCCATTCCCGATGAAGAACGAGATCCATGCGGATAAACCCTATCCTTCCATGCGAGATGAAAACACAATTTCCAATCCCGACGAAGAAACGAGATCCATGCGGAGAAACCGTATCCTTCCATGCGGGATGAAAACACAATTTCCAATCCCGACGAAGAAACGAGATCCATGCGGGATAAGAACACAAATTCCAATCCCGTTGAAAACGGATGTGTATTTTTTTTAGGGGAGGCGGTATCCACCCCATTGCAATGCCATGGCTATCCCATATTGCAAAACTGCAAAACTGAAAGAAAAAAAATACAACAAGTTAATAAGACATTACCCTGATGCCGCGGACATATTTAACCTTCAATCCATCGAGAACCGCTGAGTCTAGCAGGTCCTTCAGCTTTGAGGGAAACTTCTTAGAGTTGGAAAAAGCAGGTTTGAACTTATTTACTTTAGTTGACACCTTTAGTCTGCGATCTCTACTGGTCTCCCCAATTTCACGAACAGGTTGAAATGTTTCATCCTCCACTTCACTTCTGGCATCTTCTTCACTCAAAACACCATTCTGTGCGACACCGATATTTTCCACACCATTTCTTGTCCTCATAGGTTCAGGAACATGAACCACATTCCGGTTCTTTCTTGGCCGGGTTCGGCTGAGAGATGTCGAACCACCACAGATCTCTGAGTGAGTCTTACAGGCATTGAGATACTCTCTCCGAAAACCCGGACGGACCTTAGACACAACCTCATACTTCTCAGAATCAGTGCTCTTTGTCATTGATACGTGAGAAATGGTTCAATCAATGAAAAACGAGGGGTTTCAAAAGCTGAGTAGCTCAGAAATTATTTTGTGGCAAAGTGCATGCACTAATGGAAAAATGGTGATGAAGAGTTAGGGTTTGAGAAGAAATTGGTGGGATTGAGAATTGGGTTGAACAAAAGAATTGAACTGAATGGGACAGACAGGTTACTTTGAAGAAGGAGAAGATGTTCCTTCTATTGAATTACAGAACCCACCAAACTTATACAAATATATTTTTGTTTGTATATTTTTTTTGACAAGAATCACAAGTATATATAAAGCTCCAAAATATATAAATATTTATAAAAATAATAAAGGTATAATTGTTTAATATATAAGAAAACTTTAATACATTTACTTTATTTAATAAATAATTTTTTTAATATTTTTTTTTTATTATTCTGAGACAATTTTCTTTATTTTGTTGGTGAGCCTTCCCCTACCCCTAAAGTTTGGTTAGGTGCATATCTATCATTTATTCATGGAATGCTATGTCTTTTTTTTATAAATAATTTATTTTAAATAAACTAAAATTTAAATAAAATTTAGTATGTAAAGACATATTTTTGAACATATACTTTATAATATGGCAATAAAAAATTTGTTTAGTAACCATTTTTTTCATTACGAACACTTATTTTACTAACTTATAACTTATTTTTCAAACGTTATTCTAAATAGTATTTTAACTTATAGCTTATAATTTAATTTTTCTTCCACTTTTATTTTTATTATTTTAACTAAAACACATTTTTACCCTTTATGATTTATTTTAATTTAAAATAAAAAATCATGTATTAAATACAAAGAATATCAGCGAGTGGAATCACTAATTTTATCAAAAACTTCAATTAACTTATCAACTATCAGTCATCAACTATAAATTATAAGATATCAAAAGAATTGAACTGAATGGGACAGACAGGTTACTTTGAAGAATGAGAAGATGTTCCTTCTATTGAATTACAGAACCGACCAAACTACTACAAATATATTACAAATATATTTTTGTTTGTATATTTTTTTTGACAAGAATCACAAGGATATATAGAGCTCCAAAATATATAAATATTTATAAAAATAATAAAGGTATAATTATTTAATATATAAGAAAACTTTAATACATTTACTTTATTTAATAAATAATTTTTTTAATAATTTTTTATTATTATTCTGAGACAATTTTCTTTATTTTGTTGGTGAACCTTCCCCTACCCCTAAAGTTTGGTTAGGTGCATATCTATCATTTATTCATGGAATGCTATGTCTTTTTTTTATAAATAATTTATTTTAAATAAACTAAAATTTAAATAAAATTTAGTCTATAAAGACATATTTTTTAACATATACTTTATAATATGGCAATAAAAAATCTGTTTAGTAACGATTTTTTCATTACGAAGACTTATTTTACTAGCTTATAACTTATTTTTCAAACGCTATTCTAAATAGTATTTTAACTTATAGCTTATAAATTATTATTTTTCTTCCACTTTTATTTTTATTATTTTAACTAAAACACATTTTTAACTAAAAGACAAAGAATATCAAATGATTATGTCATTTTACATTAATCAGCGAGTGGAATCACTAATTTTATAAAAAAATTCAATCAACTTATCAACTATCAGTCATCAACTATAAATTATAAGATATCAATTATTAGTCATTAGTCATGAACTATAAACTAGCTTGTTTTATCGTATAATTTATCTTCTAGATAAAATGTTTTTTATTTTAAAATTTCGTGATTAGGATACGATAGACATGATATAATAAATATTTATATTTAAATATCAATCTTATCCTTTAAATATATCTCGGTCAAACTTGTATTTTTGGAGAATGACTTAAATAGAATTAAATAATTCAAATTAAAAAAGGACGCATTATTCTCTGTATCTTTCGCTAATTGCCAGACATGCATTGTCTGTCTGCAATTCTTTATAAACGTTTTTATTGATTTCTATTATTATAATTTATTTAATTTACCAAATTAATAGGTAATATTTATTTATTTTAGTTTTTTTTGTTTTAGTGATTTAATTTTAAATATTTTTTTTCGTAAAAGTATTACCCCAATGACCCTTGGGTTATATTAGCATCACTAGAGTAATGACATTAACGAATAGGGTTACTCAAAGATTAAATAGTTGATAGATACTTTAAAACAAGCATGACTAAGGAGAGATTATTAAATATTCAAGCATTGATAGACCGCATGAAAGGGACAAATGATTCCAAAGGGAACTTAATTGTTTTGCTCATAGATATTCAAACAACTTATTTATATAGGTATTTTGGAATTTTTAGAAAAACTTAGTGAATTGTACTATGCACATCCCCTATTACATTTACTTTTCATTATACTTCTGATAACAAGTACACTCACCTCAGTCTTGTCAATTTAACGATAATCCTCGTGGATATGATTACAATATGCTCTCATTATACTGAGATGAACAAACATTTTTTATCACCAACAAAATGGTGTCATTGTCGAGGATTGTTGATCACTTCAACTAGGAAATAATATGCAAAAATATTTTAAATTAGGAGCATTTGAATGCGGTTAATTTTTATTTTATTTTAATTTTAATTTTCAGCTTTTATTTTTTACATTACTAGATACTATTGTGCGAATCTATGGTTTGATTCTTTATAGAACATGCTTTAAGATGTAAAATAAATTTGATTGAATGCAAGCCCTGTATCAGAATGTATGTCAAGATCTTATGCGTGATTTCTATGGTAGTGGTCATATAAACCATTAGTGTAATTTTGAAGGACTTCTTGGAGAAGAATTTAATTATATGGGAAATTATCAAAGAGGTGATTATTTTTGAAATACTTACACTAATACATTTAGGAGAAAACAACAAAATCATTTTTTTTACGAGTATAAGAGGCCTCCTTCTCTCGAGGAGAGTTTAAAAGATTTTGTGAAACTTTCAAAGGAACGTTTTAGTAAAACTAAGAGAAGGTCGGAAAAAAGAAAAAGTGTATGAGTGTCAAACCCCAAAATTTACCCTCCTTTTTTCTTTATTTTAACATACCTCATTTGTATACATCAAGTCATATCATGCATGACCATTTCATTTGGTCATGGAATCACAAGCATGGTCACTTTGTGTATTATATCTTAACCCTAGGGTTTTACTTTGTTTTACTTGAGAAACTAACCCTAACTTCATGAATACATGGTATTTTTTTCTCTTATTACTCAAGTAGGTATTCATGTTTGAAAGCAAGGCAAAGCCAATGTCTTTGATAAAGGGAAATGCAAGTTTGGTTCAAGTTGATTCAAAGGTGTTCCATGTGTTGATCTCCATGCCACAACCCTCACTCTTCAAGCAATGCTCCATATCATTCATGCCCTAATCAAGGTTTCATCAAGGGATACTCATTCCATCATCATCATCATGGTTTAAAATGCAAGAAAACATCAAGTTTGGACAAATGCGTGCAAGGTGGATTGACCTAATTTGCAAATATGACATGCCTTTGGTCCAAACTCTACAACTCCTTCAATTTTTATTAAAATGCCAAGATTTTTTAAGCCAAGTGTTCCTCTTGGGATCCTCTACAACTTTCATTCAATGGTCAAACATAAATTCATCCATTTAGGACCTCATTTGTACCAATGACCAAGTTGCCAAAATGGGTCAAAACCTAACCATGACCCTTACTTTCCACCTTTGCCATTTTCAGTCCAAGCATTATTTTGATCCCATTATTTTTGCATTGTTTAAAGCTTATATCAAAGATAATTTGGGCCAAGTTTGGCTCAAAATGCACTAGGGAATCAAAAGTTATGGCATCATGAACATAGGACCTCAACATGACCAAACATACTGCAAAGTGTTTGACCAATTGCCTAGCCCACAAAACCAGGTCACGACCTCAACTTCACAAGACCACGACTTTAACCTCAAAGGTCCATTTATATATATTCTTTTTGTATCTTGTTCTACTCCATGAAGTGATCATTTGGCTCAAAAAAACACAAAACATGCGAGTGGATTAGATTTGGCCAAAGCTTGAACATGGTGACCTAACTCTATTTTGGCTTGTGACCTATAATGTTGAAACTTGCACAAATCAACTTAGGACCACTTCTCATGCGTGCAAACCAATTACCCATGACCAAACGCATCTGAGGACAACTTGAAACAACTTGAGAAGTTCCAAATTCACGAGTTTGGTACCAAAATTTCACACTAACTGGATATGAAAATTTCCCACTCAATTCACATGAATTCAAGACAATTTCACATTTATTTTAATCCCAAAACATTCCCTATAAATAATGGAAGTTGTTGCCTTCATTTGCAAGCTTTTAAATCCAAAGAAACCCTACCACCATTGAAGCCTGATACCTCAAATAACCAATCAAGCTCTTTTTCGTTTAAAGCTCTTTTCCTTCCATTTCTTTACCCATAATCCTTCATCGACATCCTATAAAGGTGTTTGAAGCTTTGCTTTGGTCTGAATCCTTCTGGAACCTAGCTACCAAATCCATCATTGTTGACTTCTGAAGCTTCATTCAAAAAGGTAGATACGAGTTACAACCTTGAGCAAACAAGTTACCACACTCTTTGCCTTGTTCCACTGATCAAAAGTCCTAACATACTGGTCATTTATTTTCAATATTAACCATTTAATTTACTTTGAAGAACTAGGGTTCTTCAAGTTTCTAAGTAAATAATGCATATTTTCTTTTACTTTCCATTTAGTTTTCTTTTTGTATTTTCATTTTAATCATTTTCAAATATTTTAAACCCCAACTTTTGAGGTCCATTCACTCTTAATTTTATTGACCTTCCACATTTTTTTTGGACTTTTGTTTGATAATTTGACACCCCCTGATATTTTCCCTTTTATTTTCTTTATTTAATCAATATTAAATGATTATTAATTGAACTTTATTTTCTTTTGATGATTTTTTGATATTTTGAATTGAGTTTGATTGCTTGGTTGATGATTTCTTCCTCGTCTCAAATCATTGATAGATGGACTTGAGGTTGATCAATCTTCTTTGATCCAAAATTGTTGATAGATGATTGTGAATCATCTTCAATACTTTGCATTAATGATAGGTTAACCATCGATGCGCCATATTTTGAGTCCTCTTATTTGAGGATAAAATGATTCCTATGTGATTGACTTGATTCCCTCTTTCACTCTCTCTACTTTCATCTCTCTCTCTCTCTCTCTCTCTCTTGTTTTAATCATTGTATTACATGTCGTAGGAGATTAAATTAGTGTTAATTTTTTAACATGTCTAATACATACATTGTTATTGACCGATCTCAAATAGCTATGGCTTCTACATAAGCCTACTTACGATTGCTTAACATAGCGCTAAATTATCCCAACATTATTGACTAACCATTAACTCCTAAAATTAATCATCGCTCTTTACATTATTTCCTTTAATTCAAGTCATTTAAGTTTATGTTATTTAATTTTATGTCATTTACTTAATGCTCTTTTATTTTATGTCTTATTAATCATCACATCATTCCATACTCTATCTATATATATATTCATCTGTTTCTCTTATCTTGTTTGACTTTTGGCTTGTTAAAACTTGATGAATAAAAACATGATAAAGTAATTTGGACCTAATCCTAATCGTATGCTTGACCTGGAATATTGAATACCTTTTGGACTTTGGACTTTGACTTAGGATTTAGTCTCCTCTTGCATGCATTTGATTAGGTTTAGTACACTCTTACGCACATATGGATTTATCTTGGGCTACCTAACAATGAGACATAGGACAATACACTTTGCACCCATATGGATTTCTCTTGGGCTACCTAACAATGAGACCCTACGCTAGTTTTATATGATCATGCATCTTTGTTTGTTCATCAATTCTTTACTCTAATTTGGTTTGATCCAATTCACATTGGATCTACTAAATTCCTTCATCTATTACATCTCCCTCTTATCTTTGTCAAGTAATCATAAGTCCCTTGGTCACTTGATGGAACTTGCCTCTGTCACCTTGGAGCATTTAGCCTCCAACAAGTTCAAGACCCTCAGTGGATTACATCATTCCTCAGCAGTCAATCATCTGACTCATCCCCACACAAGCATCTTTGGTAACCTGTTTCAACAACTTGTCCGTCTTTGACTAGGCTTGTATGCCATGAGCCATAAGCAATAGATAATGATGAGATGGGATCTTCCCTACACCTGTCTAGAATATCTCTGGGTACGGGACAAATGACCCAGTTGCTCAGAGTATTTGCCTTTATTCCCAGACTTTATTGCAATTCCAGTCAACTCATTGTCAAGTCTGCAACTAGCCCTTTTATGGCTCAACTTTCAGATCATTTTGGTTTAAAGACCATTGCAATATCATTTTCATTTGAAATACACCTCTTGGTCATTCTCAATTTCTTGTTTATGACACCACAATTTGGGATACACCTTTATGGTCATTCCTCTTTCTTGGTTATGACACCACAATTTGGGATACACCTTCATGGTCATTCCCCTTTCTTGGTTTTGACACCATTTTCTGTTGAGATACACCTCTTGGTCATTCTCACTATCAT
Source organism: Lathyrus oleraceus (assembly GCF_024323335.1). NCBI lineage: Eukaryota > Viridiplantae > Streptophyta > Magnoliopsida > Fabales > Fabaceae > Lathyrus > Lathyrus oleraceus. The sequence continues at coordinate 314,927,800 of NC_066585.1, read as the reverse complement.
CTTAGATCAGTCAGAAAATCATCAAGAAACCTTTGTTGCTGAAAATTAAGAGGCTGGTATTGTTGGTGTATTGGAATTTGCTAAGGTAATAGTTGGTTTGAATAGAGTTGAAGCGTCTGTTGTTTCTGAAGAATATGTCTCAAAAACTATTTCTCCTTCAGAGGTTCTGAATACTGGTGTAATAGGTATTAATCTGAATTTAGCGCTATGTTAAGCAATCATAAGTGGACTAATGTAGTAGTCACACCTATCTGAGGTCGTTCAATAAAACTATAGGCAAATAAACACAAGTTAGAGATCATGACTAGTAAGCCAAGCTCCTACAACTTGCCATGCCAAAAGAAAAGAAGGAAGGCCTTGTATGGACTTTAGGTTTTTTGCTTGACCAAGAAGCAACCTATCTTGGACACAAAGCAACTCACTTGATCTTGGATCAAGTTGAGTTTGATTTAGATCAAAGAAGGTTAAGCCTCTCATATGTCAAGACCAACCATAAGACATTAACTCATTGGCCAAAATAAAAAGAAGAAGATGGAGAGGAAATGAAATGGACAAAGAACTAAAGTGTCAAACACAAATGGTATAATGTGAATCAAATCATCATCAACCAATGGTAAACAGAAGAGAAATGAAGATTAGAAGTCAACAAGTCAAATATTTTTTTTGGTATTTTTGGAATTAAAATAAATGCAAAATTAAAATGGACAAAATATGGTCAAATCTCAAATTCAATTAAATCAACTTAAACAAGTCCAATTAAATTCTCATAGGTCTAACATGGTCAAACAAAGTTTCACAAATTTTTTCAACCATTTTTGAAATCAGAAACTATTTAAAATCAATTAAAAACAATGAAAAATAACACAAATGAATTAAAATCTCAAATAAATCTCAAATCAATTAAGAAATTGATGAGACTATTTTTCATTGATTTGTCATGATCCATATGTGTTAAGAAAATATTTTTGAAATTTTCAGATATAAAAAAGTATTTAAAATGAATTAAAAACTAATAAAAACAAAATAATTCACAAAGAATACTAAATGAAGTCACAAAAATAATTAAAAATCAGAATATGAAACTAGATTTTTCAAGAAATTTTTTGGTGTTGGTCTCATATTTTTGTGACTTCAAATAAAATAGTTATGAATTTTTGAAATTAAAAGGAATTAAAAGAAATTAAAAGAAATTAAAACAGAAAATAGAAAATAGGAAAAATCAGGAGCGCTTGGATGAGTCTCATTAATTGACGTGGCGTTATCAAGCGGTCCAGAAGCACTGTCATACCATAGGCCTTGGTCAAGCGCGCCACACATGTATTTAAAACAGGTCAACATAACACACGGCCATGATTAAAACGTTTGAGAGAGATCTGAAGGCCTGGAAGCATCCACGTGGGGATGGTGGTGGAAACCACCATCTTCTCCGGCCAAAGAACAAACTCCGGCCACCACGCGCAGGTTTTTGAAACTTAATGAAAATGAAAAACAATGGTACCAAAATGAATCTGGGGTGATGTACATCACCCCTGTAACCTTGGATCTTCCTCCATGTTTCTATTTAATGAGAAATCAGAGCTTGAAGATCAAGGTGCACAAACTGAAATGTCTCAATTCATGAAATTAAGACCACCACTGGCCTGCCTCTTGCTCGAGGACATCAGAAAACAGTTCAAACTCAAGCAATTCACATTGTATTTCAAGATCCAGATCAAAACAGTTGAGTGATATACCTTTGAAGTGCAACTTTAAACAACACGATCTCTTTAAGCTTTTGATTCCAACTTGATCTTGAGGTAATGAGGATGCAAGGCTAAGGAATTAAGACTTGAAGATCAACTAAGGATGTTGAAATTCAAGTCTGAAATTGAGAATTGAAAAATTGAAATTCCTTTGAGTGAGGTTGGGTTTCCAATTCAGCAAGGTTTCAGATCACCTTGAGGTTGAAATTTAAATGAGCAAGGCCCTCTATTTATAGCTGGAGATGAAGCAATGAGGTGATTTGCTCGTGTGCATAAGAATTGGGTCCTCCATGCATGGGCCTGTACAGGCGCATGTGAGGCCCAGAATTGGATTGAATTGCATGTTGAGATCATTTTGGAGTGGATTGGATGTGCACAAGGCCTGACATTTGCTTGCATATGAAGTTTCAATGTGAATTGCATATTTGAACCTAAACATTGAGCTCTTCGAAAGTCCCACATGGAAAATCCAAACATGATGGTGTGAGTAATGGTTGGAAAGCTCTTGACATAAGGAATAAAAGTTATGTTGGGAAAAAATCCATTTGGAGTTTGGAAAATTATGAAAACTGGCTTTGAAGTTTGAGGTACAAAACATGTCTAGGTTTCCTTTGAAAATTTTACCAAAAGTGATCAACTTCAAGCCCTTATGTTTCAATGATGCAAACCTCAAATGGAAAAACCTCCAACACCAAAGTTGTAGATATTTTCTATATGATCAATTTGGACTTAAAATGTGAATCATTTGGATTTTTAATGAGAAAGTTATGGTCATTTGAAGTTGGACATTTTTCAAAGTCAATGGTTTTGTTCCAAAGTGACCTATAATGTTTTGTATTATCACATGTGTTTATTTTAGGATTATGAAATTTTTCCCAAAATAACATTTGAATTATACATATTAATATTTCTAATTCAATTGGTCTCACCTCAAAATCATAAAAAATGAAGAAGATAGGTCCTTGGGAAGTTGACCCAAAATGAGGGTTTCAGTCAAAATGACCTATAATGTTTTGAAGTGAATGATGACATTAAAAGTTTAAAATGGATTTGTGATGAACATTAAAGTTGTTCATATAGTTCTTAAGAACATTTTTGATCTTGGGGTCATCTTCATTTAACAAGCACATCAAAAGTTGTATCTCAGTGATCCTCAGGTTAGTCAGATGACTTGACTGGTCAACTTCTCAAGGCCAAACCTCAAATATTGATGAATGAATGATTGAGGATACTCAAATAGGCTCATATATGCATAAAATAATGAATGAAAGAACTTCCCTTGATTAAATTTTATCATAGTTTGAGGTTGTTTCATGAGCAATGCACACTCAATGCACAGTTGAATTAGGGTTTCCTTGGGAAACAATCCTCAAGCCCTTTGGTTTATCTTGATCATATTGGAAAATTGAGATACTTGGGAGACATATTTGATGATTAGGAACTTTGTGGACCATTTTCATGCTTGTTCTCATCTTCATCTAGCCATTTCATTGAGCTTAGGAGCCTTATAGGAGCATTTGATCTCATGATTACTTGAGCTTCAAAACAAAAGAAAGTTAGTGACATATTTTTGTGATTTTGGTTAGTAATCAAAATAAGAAAGAAATAATATACAATACAAGCATGCTTGGTGGTCTCAAACCACTCTCACAAGTCCCAACCCTAGGGTTAAGGAGCCATACATGCAATGATCCTTGAGGCAATGCAATGAGCAAATGATGTGATGCCATGAGGGATCTTAGGGTAAAAATTAGGGTCTTACAGTATTAACGTTCACGTTCTACTATCGACTGGCTTGTATGCTCGAGCATGGGAGCTTTAAGCGTCTGCCTGTTTATGGTAGAACGGATGCACTCGGATCGCACTCTAGCAGTTAAACATTGCTTGCTCGCACATGGAGGCTTAAGCATCGTTCATGGTAGAACAGAAGTAACACGTCCTTTCTGAAAAGGTTTTAAACTAAAAATGAAGCCCAAAGGCAAAACTGAGTTTGATGAGGTGATTTTGCTTTTATTCTGAAATGAGAGTCATGATTCGAATCGTACTAAAGTCTATGAATGAAGATGACTACAGTGAGCAACTGGGTCATTCGTTCCGCACCCAAAGATATCCAGAATGGGGGTAGGAATTCTCCAGTCCCATTCCTTATCCATTGCTTAAGGCTCGTATCATACAATCCTAATCGTAAGGTTAATTGTTTCTGAGTTTATTTACAAAATGGTTTTTGTTTTACTGGGAGAACAAAAGGATAGAAAGTTAAACCCTAGAAGGTGGAAGTCTGATCTTTAATCTGTGCAGAGAGACTTATCAATTATTTGATTTAAATTGCACTAAAGTCAATGAATAGAGGTGAATATGATGAGCACTGGGTCATGTTGGAGAATTGCCATCCAAGGCGCAGCGGAATTTAAAAATTTCTCCATTTAGTGATCCTTACGAATGGGCATGATCAGTGATAGAATCGTTACCTCTTGTGGCGATTCAAACCTTTGGTGCAGAACTCTGATAATGATCAAAACCTTTGATACAGATCCACGGGGCGATCACGAACGTTGAACAATGACAACGTCTCTACTCAGTCCACACGAACGGATTTCTTCAATCGCAGTGCTAGCTGTTATGAATGAAGGCTTTGAGTGAGAGAGAGATACGAAATTCCAACTCTTCAGTTGTGTTGTATTCCCATACGAAGCTTCTGCACAAGAGCTCTATTTATAGAACCACTTGTGTGGGCTTCAAGCCAAAAAGCCCACTTAAGTGCATTTTGCCTATATCTCATAATATGCCAAAATCACTTAAGTATTTGGTACCTTACCATATTTCGTATTCTGCTTAAGTACACCGTACCTTACGATGTTCCTTAATTATTCTATCTCTCATCAATCCGTCCTTTGTGTGTGACCCTATAGGTTCTCGCGACGTTGGCAATTATATTAAATCACGCATTTAACATAATAAACAGTGAGCGGTATCTAGCAACACATCACTGCTACCCAAGTCACGAAAATGTCATGTGATCTGACAAAATCTCCTGTGATAATAATTATGTGTATAATTACCCCTTTGCCCTTATGTCTATATTGAACACAAGGTATAGACCGTGTCACCCTTGTCCAGTTCAATATTGGGCCCATAGACATTTATCCTGTTACGCAGGATTGGCAAATTCCATCTAGGACACTCATGTCCCTCAGCATGCTTCGTGGAGTACTCATCAACTGTCTTTATGGTCATCCAGTTACAGATAACGTTGGATCAGTAATAAGGCACTCAACTCTACATCTAGGATCCATAGTGGTTTCAGGTCGAAGAGTGGTATACATTATTATCACCATGAGAATAACTTATGACACTTTGCATAACTTTCTATATAGTATTCTCATAGCGGGTCAATCCGGTATAAATATTACTCCTAATATTCATACCTATGTTTAAGACTTGATAACTCTTTATCCATGATCCATGAGATGCGATCATCAGTCTACAAACATAATAGTCTTAATGCTTTAATGTTATCCCACTTCACACTAAAGCTCGACTACGGATACTTTAAGAATAGTGCCCTTATGTTTAATGTGTTCTCATGATTAAGTCACACTTAATACATTAAACGGACTATCTATTCTAGGGACTTTATTAATCAACCATAATAAAGAAAATGCCTTTTATTATTAATAAATAATTCGATACAAGTACCAAAAGTATTGGCCTCTAGGGCTTACACCTACAATCTCCCACTAGCACTAGAGCCAATCAGACATACCCCGTATGCCCATTGATCTAGTATGGCCATCATGCTTCTGCTGCGCAAGAGGCTTTGTCAGTGGGTCAGCTATATTGTCTAGTGTAGGTACTTTACATATTTTCGCACAACGCCTAAGTATGTGTTTGGATCGTTGGTGAGATCTAGGCTCCTTAGCTTGTGCGATAACACCATTGTTATCATAATAGAGACCAATGGGATCCACAATGCTAGGGACTATGCCAAGTTTATTGATCCAAACAGCTTCCTTTGCTGCACTTAAGGAAGCAATATACTCGGCCTCAGTTGTAGAATCAGCAACTGCATCTTGCGTTGAACTTTTCAAGTTCACAGTGCCACTATTTAAGCAAAACACATAACCAGATTGGAATCATTCATATTAAAGTGTCTCAGCACTTTGTCTATGTATGTACTCTGACTTAGGCCAAGCATTTCATGATCTATCTCTATAGATTCTGATAGGCTGCTTCATCCAGGTCCTTCATAGAAAAGCATTTCCCCAACCAAGACTTTACTTGTTGCAGGGTAGGGATATCGATTCCAATGAGTAATATGTCATCTACATATAATACCAGGAATATGATCATGCTCCCACTAACCTTCTTGTAGACACAAGGCTCATCTTCGTTCTTGATGAATCCATACGGTTTAACTGTTTCATCAAAATGAAGATTTCATGAGTAGGTCACAGGCTCATCTTGACCCATGAGTAATACATCACCTAGATCAGATATCCATATATCTCAGGTAGGTGACGTATCCTGCCTGACCTACGCTGGTCTTGTTCTACTTGAGCAGGTTGCTCTTATACAACTACTTGTGTTTCCTGCTCTAATCCCTCCATAGGTGTATCGATGCTTTGTGATTCTTGAATTTCTTCAAGTTCTACTTTCCTCCCACTGATTCCTTTGGAAATAAAATCCCTTTCTAGGAAAACTCAAGTTCGAGCGACAAACACTTTGCCCTCAAAGGATTGTAGAAATAATATCCTCTTGTTTCTTTAGGATACCCCCACAAATAAGCATTGGTCAGATTTGGGCTCAAGCTTAGTTGAAATTTGTCGTTTCACATAAACTTCGCAACCCCAAATCTTCATGTAAGACATATGTGGTCTCTTACCACTCCATATCTCATATGGTGTCTTTTCAACCTTTTGGATGGAACACGGTTAAGTGTGTAAGCTGATGTCAATGGTGTATGTCCTCAAAAGGAGTTTGGAAGATTGGTGTGACTCATCATGGATCGGACCATGTCCAACAGGGTTCGATTTCTTCTCTCAGATACACCCTTCCATTGGGATGTTCCAGGAGGAGTAAGTTGGGATAGGATCCCACACTCTTTCAGATGGTCATCAAACTCTAGGATTAAATACTCATCACTTTGATCTGATCGAAGAGTTTTAATATTCTTACCTAGTTGGTTTTAACTCGTTAGGTTTCACCCTTTTGTATTAATGTTATTAATAGGCATTTCAAGATCAAGGACATATAGTCCATTGTTCATTTGTGCAGTAGCATAGAATATATCATTCAAATAAATTGAGCAACAATTGTTCTTTATTATAAATGAAAAACCAAACTTGTCCAAACAAGCAATGGAAATAATATTCCTGCTGATTGCAGGTACATAATAACAGTTCTCTAACTGAATTATTAAACCACTAGGTAAAGTCAATACAAAAGTTCCTACGGCTAAAGCAGCAACCTTTGCTCCATAGCCAACTCGTAGGTCGACTTCACCTTTTGCCAAATCTCTACTCCTTTTTAGTTCCTGCACATTTGTACAAATGTGAGAACTGCATCCAGTATCTAATACCAATGATGCAGAAGTAGATAAATTAATAACAAAAATACCTGAAGTTGAAGTCTCTACTCCATTCTTCTTATCTTCCAGGTACTTTGGGCAGTTCCTCTTCCAGTGTCCGGTCTTACCGCAATGGAAGCAGGTGCCTTCTTTTGCTATGCCTCCACTAGGCTTCAAAGCAGCAGTGGGTCTGGGATTGGCAACTTCCTTGCCTTTCCCCTTATCACTCTGCTTAGTGGGCCTTTTGTTCTGTCTCTTTCCATTTCCGATCATCAGAATGGACTTCCCTTTTGACTTCAGATTCTGCTCGGCAGTTCTTAACATGGCGAGCAGTTCAGGAAGAGATTTGTCCATATCAATCATATTGAAATTTAGGACAAATTGACCGAAACTATCTGGCAACGATTGTAAGATCAAATCAGTTGCAAGTTCCTTTTCGAGGGGAAAACCCAATCTCTCAAGGTTTTCCACATACCCAATCATCTTGAGTACATGGGGACCTACAGGGGCTCCCTCAGCTAACTTGCTTTGAAAAAGGGCTTTTGAAACTTCAAACCTCTCATGCCTTGCTTGCTCTTGATAGAGCAACTTCAGGTGTTCGATCATATCGAACGCTGACATGTTCTCATGTTGCTTTTGCAATTCTGAGTTCATGGTAGCCAGCATGAGACAAGCAGTTTCATTGGCATCATCGACATGCTTCTTATAAGCATCTCTTTCTGGCTTAGGTGCAGAACTAGGAGGTTCCTCTTCAGGAACAGGTGTCTCCAAGACATACAGCTTTTTATCATGTTTGAGGACAATCCTCAGGTTTCGGTGCCAATCCAGAAAATTTGTCCCAGACAATTTTTTTTCTTATCAAGGATTGATCGCAGGATGTTGTTAGAGGTGTTTGCTGTCATGGTAATCTACATAAGGATTAATGAAAATATAAGTATCATTGACATATTCAATTAGGCCTTTAATTAAATATGCTCCCACTATTTTACTCAAAACAAATGACCCTCATCATTTGATTCGGAAAATCCCGTTGGAAGATTTTCTAGTGGGTCGAGATCCATATTTCACTTCGTTCTAAGTCCGCGTAGGCGGATTACACAAAACTAGGTTATTTTAGGTAGGAACTCCTTCCAATTGTATCTCATACAACTCTCGAAAATTTCAGTTGGGTGAATAACTCCTTATTCTAATCCATCGTATGGATTTTCCCAACTCTTGCTTCTAAACATATATATAATCTTATTATAATTTGTTTTGTTAAGTTTGACCCATTGTTTTAACAGTTGGATATTACAATTATCCCATCGCACCTTACTAATATATAGATCATGCACCTCGCGTAGGCGAAACCTACATTATCCATTACTAGTCTTGATGAGTGTTAAAACTTGGAAAGCATAAACTTAATATTTAATTTTTGAGGGAATTGCAATTTTCTGATCTCACCGGCTTGTTTATCATATAAACCGTCTCTCACATGCATCAACATACATACAAACAAAATAAAACAGTTATGGCCCCTAGCGCAATTGTTCTCCCAAGCCAATGAGAGAACCTAAGCTAATCTATAACGATCTAAGCTTCTCCAAGCAAGATCTTCAAGGTTGTCCTCCTTTGGCACTGACTTCTTTGCTTTCTTCATATCATTACATTACATGAAAGAAACTCGTTTTACATACGAGGGAGTGAGATGAGAAAAGAAGTTACATTTGGGAGATTAAGAGAGAGGCACGACACGCAGGTCGTATTTTAAAAACCCAAAAGCAAAACAAAGGAAGACTAAGGCCATAACCGATCACCACAAGGCAATAATAAACACTTTATTATTATTATTAATTAATTCCCTTAATTAATTAAAATCAAATTAAATTTCGACGACCGATCATCACATTTCAATGAACAATTCATTTAAAATCGATGTCGCTTTTCGTATCAACACTTGACACTTTTAAAGCACTGAGTTAGCCGAACGGGTGAAAATTTCCTTGCGTTAACCGGTTAACCATATGCGTTAACCGGTTAACACTGTTTGAAAACTTTTAGAAAATTCTTTTCTGCCTTGCGTTAACCGGTTAACCATATGCGTTAACCGGTTAACACTGTTTGAAAAACTCAGAAAACTGAATTTCGTCTTGCGTTAACCGGTTAACCAAAAGCGTTAACCGGTTAACACTGTTTGAAAACTCAAAAAAATTTATTTCGCATTGCGTTAACCGGTTAACCATACGCGTTAACCGGTTAACACTGTTCGGAAAAGTGTTTAGAACGCACAACTCTTGTGCAGTCAACATCGCATAACTCTCTGACAACACAACCCTTGTGTCGTCACTAACCCTGATGCACCAATTTCAGACCGTCAAACACATCTCGATTGTTAATTCAGTATGATTGATCAACACGTCATTGCTTCACCATACTAATGTCGGATCAAGCAGCAAACAACCATTGATCGCTCAAAGGAAAACAATCATTGAGGGTTTGAATGAACGAAACAAGAACACTATATCATATATAATGTATTTTGCATCAGGGTTACATATATCACATATATGTAACTTGATCGATATCAATTTAACCTTTGATTCATTTTGTCTTTAATCATATTATTACAGAACAAAAACAGATATCAGATTCATGGTTTCGTAAGTGGCTCTGATACCACTGTTGGAGAATTGCCATCCAAGGCGCAGTGGAATTTAAAAATTTCTCCATTTAGTGATCCTTAAATGGGCATGATCAGTGATAGAATCGTTACCTCTTGTGGTGATTCAAACCTTTGGTGCAGATCTCTGATAATGATCAAAACCTTTGATACAGATCCACGGGGCGATCACGAACGTTGAACGATGACAACGTCTCTACTCAGTCCACACGAACGGATTCCTTCAATCGCAGTGCTAGCTGTTATGAATGAAGGCTTTGAGTGAGAGAGAGATACGAAATTCCAACTCTTCAGTTGTGTTGTATTCCCATACGAAGCTTCTGCACAAGAGCTCTATTTATAGAACCACTTGTGTGGGCTTCAAGCCAAAAAGCCCACTTAAGTGCATTTTGGCCTATATCTCATAATATGCCAAAATCACTTAAGTATTTCGTACCTTACCATATTTCGTATTCTGCTTAAGTACACCGTACCTTACGATGTTCCTTAATTATTCTATCTCTCATCAATCCGTCCTTTGTGTGTGACCCTATAGGTTCTCGCGACGTTGGCAATTATATTAAATCACGCATTTAACATAATAAACAGTGAGCGGTATCTAGCAACACATCACTGCTACCCAAGTCACGAAAATGTCATGTGATATGACAAAACCTCCTGTGACAATAATTATGTGTATAATTACCCCTTTGCCCTTATGTCTATATTGAACACAAGGTATAGACCGTGTCACCCTTGTCCAGTTCAATATTGGGCCCATAGACATTTATCCTGTTACGCAGGATTGGCAAATTCCATCTAGGACACTCATGTCCCTCAGCATGCTTTGTGGAGTACTCATCAACTGTCTTTATGGTCATCCAGTTACGGATAACGTTGGATCAGTAATAAGGCACTCAACTCTACATCTAGGATCCATAGTGGTTTCAGGTCGAAGAGTGGTATACACTATTATCACCATGAGAATAACTTATGACACTTTGCATAACTTTCTATATAGTATTCTCATAGCGGGTCAATCCGGTATAAATATTACTCCTAATATTCATACGTATGTTTAAGACTTGATAACTCTTTATCCATGATCCATGAGATGCGATCATCAGTCTACAAACATAATAGTCTTAATGCTTTAATGTTATCCCACTTCACACTAAAGCTCGACTACGGATACTTTAAGAATAGTGCCCTTATGTTTAATGTGTTCTCATGATTAAGTCACACTTAATACATTAAACAGACTATCTATTCTAGGGACTTTATTAATCAACCATAATAAAGAAAATGCCTTTTATTATTAATAAATAATTCGATACAAGTACCAAAAGTATTGGCCTCTAGGGCTTACACCAACAGGTCATTCGTCCCATACCCAAAGATATCCAGAATGGGGGTAGGAATCCTCCAGTCCCATTCCTTCGTTATTACTTAAGGCTCAAGACGTGCGATTTGCATCATAATCGATGAGTGTTGAAGTTGAATTTCCTTGCAGCTTCCCATGATGAAGGGTTGTCTTTGAAGAATGGTGAAAGGCTTATCAATCAACTTGAATCGAGTTGTGCTAAAGCCTATGAATAAAGGTGAATACGATGAGTAAACGGGTCATTCGTCCCACACCCAAAGATATTTAGATTGGGGGTAGCAATTCTCTAGTCCCATTCCTTCTCTATTACTTAAGACTCATGGCACACAACTTGGCTCTTGATTAACAAGTGTTGAGTTTAACCTTTGTAGTGCTTGAATAGTAGTCTTGTTTTATACTGATTTGAATTGCTTGAATTCTTGATCTTGATCTTTCAGTCTCGATTGAAGTTGGAGATTATGATGGTCGTGTGTTTCTTTTAGTTAATGGAGACAGTGTGTTAGGGTTCAAATGGTTTCGCTATGTGTTAGGCTTCCAATGGTTCTCCGATAAAAAATGGCAACTGAATAGACAAATTAAGTTGTGTTTCTTGTTTCTGAATAAAACATTTCACCACTGTTGTTTAAATGAGCCATGATGATATATGATTTATTTAATTAAATTTTATAAAAGAGCCAATTTTTAATCATTTAAAAATAAAATGAAAAATATATCACAACAGTTGGTTTAAATAACCGTAGTGATATTTGAAACATTTTTTGATTAAAAAAACTATTAAAAAAATGGAGCCACTGTAAAAATAAAAATAAAATGGTAAAATATATCACCACGGATAGAAGAACCAACCATAGTGAAATCACATTTAAATTTAATTTTTAAAAAATAAAATAAAAGCGTCACTAAAATATTAAATAAATCACAATTTTGTTGGCGCTGAGATTCGAATCCAAAAGCTTTAGGAGCTTTCACCATAGCTTCTCTATCCAACAGTGATAACATGTAAACTAATTTTAATGAAAAAATAAATAAAATGGTGGCGTCTGAGTTAAGAGATGTCATCACGGTCCTTTATAGACTCGTGGTAAAATGAGCATCGCTGTATGTTTTATTTGTAGTATACACTATGTAGAGTCGAGTTGACTTAATGGATTCATTTTAAGACTAAATGAGGTTTAGTAATCTCATCCCACTCTTGTTGAATATTTTCAGGTAACTTGAGGAAGATGAAAAACAAGGGTAAGATGGCTTAATGTAGGATTGAAGATGTTTTCGTTTTGTAGTTTTCACTGTATTTTGAGATCATGTAGTTACGTGAGTTTTTTTTACCAAAGTGCCACATTCCTAAAATGAATTTTCCAAAATGTCATCTGCTGAAAAAATCCCCAAATGCCATTTTTTTAGCATCTAGTGGGCTTTTTAATTAATTTTTATGCACCTTGCATTTTGGATGGCAGACGCCCTAGAAGCCCAGTTGGGGTCCACCATCTAAGATGGAACACCCCCCCCCCCCCCCCCCCCCCTTTCCCTTTTTTTTTCTTTCAATTTTTAATTTCTAAATTAATTTTAAATAATTAAAATTACTTTTTTAATATTAAATATTAAATAAAATATAATATTAATTTTTTTTAAATAAAATAAAAATATTATTACATAATATTTACAAAAATATTAAATATTAGGTAAAATATAATATTAAATATATATTACTACATAATATTTTTTTTTTGTTCGTACTTAAACGTATAATATATTTTTTCCCGTCCAAACAAATTTTTAGTACAGTTTTTTTTGCCTAATCAATTTTATAATATTATTTTTTCATACCATTAGGTCTTCTATAAATAGAGGTGGTTAAATATAATATAATTACATTTTTCTGAAATAGGTAATATTATAAAGACCTAATATTACATTTAAATATAATAGAAAATGTAATTTATATTATATTTAGCCACCTCTATTTATAGAAGACCTAATAGAATGAAAAACAATAATATTATAAAATTATTTAGACGGGAAAAAATTGTACTAAAAATTATTTGGGCGGGAAAAAAATATAATACATTTAAGTACGAATAGAAAAAAATATTGTGTAGTAATATATATTTAAAATTATTTTTTAATTAATATTTAATATTTTTTAAAATATTATGTAACAATATATTAATTTTAAAAATTAATATTATATTAATTATTATTTTTTAAAACTAATTCAGAAATAAAAAATCGAAAAAAAAGGACTCCATCTTAGATGACGGACCCCAACTAGACTTATGGGGTGTCCGCCATCCAAGATGGAGGATGCAGAAAAATTAATTAAAAAGTCCATTAGATGATAAAAAAAGTGGTATTTGGGGAATTATTTTTCAGGCATATGACATTTTGGGAAATTTATTTCAGGAATGTGGCACTTTGGTAAAAAACTTTAGTTAGGTTGAAATATTACTTATATTATTCATATACGAGTACCTATGCGTGTATCGTACATGGAACATGGTATCATCTAGATGGGTTGTTACATGATCTCGTTTTAATATTTGAATATTATTACTTTATGGGATATAAATTGAATAATATTGATAAATAAAATTTTATCAAAATAAGTCAAAGCAATATTATTAACAATGAGTTGGTTCAAGTAATAAGATAAAATAAGTCAAAGCAATATCATTAACAATAAGTGGGTTCATGCAATAAGATATTTGAATATTGTAAGTAAGTGGGTAAGAGTTTAATTTTTAATTTATGGGCATGAAAAAGTTATAATGTAGAGGGATAATCCATCTTTTGTGATGATCAACCAATTTCTATTAATTTTAGTCACCATTAGGGATATGATTGAGCGAAAATAATTGAAGGTACATGCTTAAAATCTTGATCCTCTCTACAAAGAAATAAGGATGGGGCGAAACAGACTCACTAACACTGCATCTTTAAACTCTAAAAATATAAATGGCCGTGTCCGCAAAAGCATACAAAAAACAAGATGAAACAGACAGATTAGAGAATGTATGTTTAAAATTTTAACTTGTCCTAAAAAAAGAGTGCGAGCAAAACAAACTTGCCTGACGGGCAAGTCTCTTTTACCACCTCTAATCACTACTAATAATAGAGCATTCTAAAAATTCATATAATATAAAGTAAATGATAAAACCAAAACTTTGCATCTCATTTATTAAGGAGAATGAATCCCCCCATGACATTTTCATCAATGATAATTCACACATTTAAATATTTTATCTCATTTATAATATCAAGTAAACTTTTTGAAATTTTGTATTATGTGAGATTTGAACTTTATATCTTATGGATAAGTACAACAATTCATAAAAGCGCACATCCAATAGAACTATGTTTTTCTTTTATATTCCAAAATGAAAAATGCATGGTAAATTGTGATACATAATGGAAAAATCAAACATACAACAACAATAATAGTCAAGTTCCACCAAATGAGGTTGATTATACCACTTAAATTCTGTCAAAATATTTTACAAACATTATTTTTTAGATTTATTTTAAAGTCTTTTTTTATAGCTAATTACTTGATTCCTGTCTATTTTATATTTCAAACCCCCTAAATCTAATTTCCATCTTCTTTTCTACTTCAAGATGCATTCAAAAATATTTTTGTTTTAAAGATGTAAACTATTTCATGTTTAAATCCAAGAAATAAATTTTTTAACCCTTTTTTACCTCAAGGATTTTCCATTATTATACTCAAAAAACTCGGATGGACCTTAGACACAACCACATACTTCTCAGAATCAGTGCTCTTTGCCATTGATACGTGAGAAATGGTTCAATCAATGAAAAATGAGGGGTTTCAAAAAGGTAACCAGTAGCTCAAAAATTATTTTGTGGCAAAGTGCATGCATTGTGGATGGGATAATCAGATGAATGGTGATGAAGAGTTAGGGTTTAAGAAGAAATGGGTGGGATTGAGAATTGGGTTGAACAAAAGAATTGAACTGAATGGGAAAGACATGTTTCTTTGAAGAAGGAGAAGATGTTCCTTCTATTGAATTACGAAACTAACCAAACTATTACAAATATGTTTTTGTTTGTATATTTTTTGACAAGAATCACAAGTATATATAGAGGTCCAAAATATATAAATATTTATAAAAATAATAAAGGTATAATTGTCTAATATATAAATAAACTTTAATACATTTATTTTATTTTATAAATAATATTTTTTATAATTTATTTTTATTATTCTGAAACAATTTTCTTTATTTTGTTGGTGAACATTCCCGTATACCTAAGTATGGTTAGGTGCATATCTATCATTTATTCATGGAATGCCATGTCCTTTTTTTTTATAAATTATTTATTTTAAATAAATTTAAATTTAAATAAAATTTTGACTTATAAACATATACTTTATATCTTATGACAATAAAAAAATTGTTAAGTGCCGATTTTTTCGTTACGAACACTTATTTTATTAGTTTATAATTTATTTTCCACACACTATTTTAAATAGTATTTTAATTTATAGTTTATAATTTATTATTTTTCTTCCATTTTTACCTTTATTATTTTAATTAAAACACATTTTTACCCTTTATGACTTATTTTAGTTTAAAATAAAATAATTATATATTAAATATAAAGAATATCAAACAATTATGTCATTTTATATTAATCCGTTAGTGGAATCACTAATTTTATCAAACACTTCAATTAATTTATCGACTATCAATCATCATCTATTAACTATAGATTATAAGATATCAGATATTAGTCGGTAGTCATGAATTATGAACTAGCCCGTTTTATCGTATAATTTATCTTCTAATTTATCTTTTAGATAAAATATTTTTGATTTTAAAGTTTTGTGATTAGGATACGATAGACGTGATATGATAAATATTTATATTTAAATATCAATCTTATCCTCTAAATATATCTCAGTCAAACTTGTATATTCGGAGAATGACTTAAATAGAATTAAATAATTCAAATTAAAAAAGGACGCATTATTCTCTGTATCTTTTGCTGATTGCCAGACATGCATTGTCTGTCTGCAATTCTTTATAAACGTTTTTATTGATTTCTATTTTTATAACTTTTTTAATTTATCATTTTAATATGTAATAATTTTTTATTTTTTTTATTTTTTAGTGATTTAATGTTGATCATTGTTTATCGTAAAAGTATTACCCAAGTGACCTTTGAGGTTATATTAGCGTCACTAGAATAATGACATTAACGAATAGGGTTACTCAAAGATTAAATTGTTGATAGATACTTTAAAACAGTCATGACTAATGATAGATTATTAAATGGTCAAGCACTGATAGATCGGAGGAAAGGGACAAATGATTCCAAAGGGAACTTAATCGTTTTGCTCATAGATGATCAAATAACTAATTTATATAGGTATTTTGGATATTTTAGAAAAACTTAATGAACCGTGCTATGCACATCCCCTATTACATTTATGTTTCACTATGCTTCTGATAACAAGTACACTCACCTCAATCTTGTCGATTTAACGATAATCCCCGTGGATATGATTACAATATGCTCTCATTATACTAAGATAAACAAACATTTTTTACCACCAACAAAATAGTGTCATTGTCGAGGATTGTTGATCACTTCAACTAGGAAATAATATGCAAAAATATTTTAAATTAGGAGTATTTGAATTCTGGTAATTTTTATTTTATTTTAATTTTAACTTCCAGCTTTTATTTTTTACATTACTAGATACTATTGTGCGAATCTATGGTTTGATTCTTCGTAAAAAATGCTGTTAAGATGTAAAATATATTTGATTGAATGCAAGCCCTGTATCAGAATGTATGTTAAGATCTTATGTGTGATTTCTACGGTAGTGGTCATATAAACAATTAGTGTAATTTTGAAGGACTTCTTGGAGAAGAATTGAATTATATGAGAAATTATCAAAGAAGTGATTATTTCTGAAATACTTACAGTAATACATTTAGGAGCAAACAACAAAATCAAATTTTTTACGAGTATAAGAGGTATCCTTCTCTCGAGGAGAGTTTAGTAGATTTTGTGAAGATTTCGAAGGAACATTTTAGTAAAACTAAGAGAAGGTCAGAAAAAAAAAGTGTATGAGTGTCAAACCCCAAAATTCACCCTCCATTTTTATTTGATTTTAACATATTTCATTTGTATACATTAAATCATATCATGCATGACCATTACATTTGGTCATGGAATCACAAGCATGGCCACTTTGTGTATTATATCTTAACCCTAGGGTTTTACTTTGTTTTACTTGAGAAACTAACCTAACTTCATGAAGAGATGGTACTTCTTTTCTCTTATTACTCAAGTAGGTAATCATGCTTCAAAGCAAGGCAAAGTCAAGGTCTTTGATAAAGGGAAATGCAAGTTTGGTTTAAGTTGATTCAAAGGTGTTTCATGTGTTGATTTCCATGCTACAACCCTCAATCTTCAAGCCATGCTCCATATCATTCAAACCCTAATCCAGGTTTCATCAAGGGATACTAATTCCATCATCAAACAACAATAACAATGTGTCCAATACACATTCATCAACAACATTTAAACAACAACAATAACAATGTGTGTAATACATATTCATTAATAATAACATATAAACAACAACACCATAACAAGGGTATCTCATACACATTCAACAATAGCAACAACATAAACAACAACAAAAATCATATGTCTAATACACATTCATCAACAAAAACATAAACAACAACACAAGCATTCAAGAACAATAACAACCATAAACATTCAACTTCAACAACATAAACATAAATATTAACAACAAGAACATAATTCAATATCAACAACATAAAAATAAATGTCAACAACAAGAACATAAACATTCAACATCAACAACATAAACAACATTAACAACAAGAAGCTAAAATTGTGAGTTTTGTACTGTACATGCAAGGTGAAAAGTTTTCATACCGTTAACGTGGTGAATACGTAAAATCCAACGAAGCTTCGTTTCGTGTAAGATTCTTCATCTTCATTTCGTGTGTTTCTTGTGTTTTTTGTTTCTTAATGAAGATAAGCCAAGAACGCGTGTGATGACGTTTTTTCCATGTTAAGCCAAGAACAATTGTGATGGGTTTGTACGTTAAGCCAAGAACGATTCCGATGGTCGTATGTTTCGTTTAGTTAATGGAGACAGTGTGTTAGGGGTCAAATGGTTTCATTGTGTGTTAGGCTTCCAATGGTTCTACGATAAAAAATGGCAACTGAATAGACAAACTAAGTTGTGTTTCTTGTTTCTGAATAAAATATTTCACCACGGTTGTTTAAATGAACGATGATGTTATATGATTTATTTAATTAAATTTTATAAAAAGAGCCACTGTAAAAGTAAAAAATAAAATGATAAAATATATCACCATGGCTGAAAGAACCAAATATAGTGAAATCACATTTATATTTAATTTTAAATATATAAAATAAAGGTGTCACTAAAATATTAAACAAATCACAATTTTGTTGGTGCTGAGATTCGAACCAAGAACTTTAGGAGCTTTCACCACGGCTGCTCTATCTAACTATGATAACATGTAAAGTGAGTTTAATGAATAAATAAATAAAATGGTGGCGCCTGATTTGAGAGATGTCATCACGGTCCTTTATAGATTCGTGGTAAAATGAGCGTCGTTGTATGTTTTATTTGTAGTAGTGATATACACTATGTAAAGTCGAGTGAACTTAATGGATTCATTTTAAGACTAAATGAGATTTAGTAATCTCATCCCACTCTTGTTAAATATTTCCCGGTAGCTTGAGGCAGATGAAAAACAAGGGTAAGATGACTGAATGCAGGATTGAAGATGTTTCCGTTTTGTAGTTTTCACTGTATTTTGAGATCATGTAGTTATGTGAGTTTTTGACCAAAGTGTCACATTCCTTAAATGAATTTCCCAAAATGCCATATGCTGCATTTTTTTGTCCCAAATGCCATTTTTTTGTCATCTAGTGGGCTTTTTAATTAATTTTTTTGCACTCTCCATCTTGGATGGGGGATGCCCCAGAAGCCCAGTTGGAGTCCGCCATCTAAGATGGAGTCCTTTTTTTTTCTTTGATTTTTAAGTTCTGAATTAGTTTTAAATAATTAAAATTAATTTTTTAATATTAAATATTAATTACAAATAATAATTAATATAATATTAGTAAATATATTGCTACATAATATTTTTAAAAAATATTAAATATTAATTAAAAATTAATATTGAATATATATTACTACATAATATTGTTTGTTTGTTCGTGTTTAAATATATAATTTTTTCCTGTCCAAACAATTTTTTAGTACAGTTTTTTACCGCCTAAAGAAATTTATAATATTATTTTTTTATTCCATTAGGTCTTCTAAAAATAGAGGTGGCTAGAAAAATATAATTATATTATATTTAGCCACCTCTATTTATAGAAGACCTAAGAGAATGAATAGATAATATTATAAAATTATTTAGATAGGAAAAAACTATACTAAAATTTGTTTGGAAGTGAAAAAAATATATTATATATTTAAGTATGAACAATCAAAAAAATATTATGTAGTAATATATATTTAATATTCTTTTATAATTAATATTTAATATTTTTTAAAAATATTATAGAACAATATATTTTATTTATTTATTTAAATTAATATTATATTAATTATTTTTTTAATATTTAATATTAAAAAAAATTAATTATTTAAAATTAAATTCAGAAATTAAAAATTGAAAAAAAAAGGACTTCATCATAGATGTCGGACCTCAATTAGACTTCTGGGACGTCCGTCATCCAAGATGGAGGGTGCAGAAAAATTAATTAAAAAATCCCCTAGATGATAAAAAAAAGTGGGATTTGGGAATTTTTTTTTAGTAGATGACATTTTGGAAAATTCATTTAAGGAATGTGGCACTTTGGTCAAAAACTTTAGTTAGGTTGAGATATCACTTGTATTATTCATATACTAGTATCTATGCGTGTATCGTACATGGAACATGGTATCATCTAGACGCTTATGTTTTTTTTTTCAGTATCAAAAATCAATGCTACATATATATTATTCTAGAAATATATGTATGGGTTGTTACATTATCATATTTTATAATTTGAATATCATTGCTTTATGGGATATAAATTGAAAAATATTGATAAATAAAATTTTATCAAAATATGTCAAAGCAATATTATTAACAATGAGTTGGTTCATGTAATAAGATATTTGAATATTTTAAGTAAGTGGGTAAGAGTTTAATTTTTAATTTATGGATATAAAAAAGTTATAATGTAGAGGGATAATCCATCTTGTGTGATGATCAACCAATTTCTAAAAATTTTAGTCACCATTAGGGATGGTAAATGAACATGTCCGTCTCATTTTGGCATACCATGTAAAAATTAGCAGCAAAAAAAGAGATATGACTGAGCGAAAATAGTTGAAGGTACATGCTTAAAATCTTGATCCGCTCTACAAATAAATGAGGATGGGGCGGAAAAGACTCACTAACACTGCGTCTTTAAACTCTTAAAATATAAATGACCGTGTCTGCAAAAGCATACAAAAAACAAGATGAAACAAACATATTAGAGAATGTATGTTTAAAATTTTAACTTGTCCTAAAAAAAAGTGCGAGAAAAACAAACTTGCTAGACGGGCAAGTCTCTTTTACCACCTCTAATCACTACTAATAATAGAGCATTCTAAAAATTCATATAATATAAAATAAATGATAAAAAAAATTTGCATCTCATTTATTAAGGAGAACGAATCCCCCCATGACATTTTCGTCAATGATAATTCACATATTTAAATATTTTATCTCATTTATAATATCAAGTAAATTTTTTGAAATTTTGTATTATGTGAGATTTGAACTTTATGTCTTATGGATAAGCACAACAATTCATAAAAGCTCACATCCAATAGAACTATGTTTTTCTTTTATATTCCAAAATGAAAAATGCATGGAAAATTGAGATACGTAATGGAAAAATCAAACATACAACAATAATAATAGTCAAGTTCCACCAAATGAGGTTGATTAGACGACTTAAATTCTATCAAAATATTTAAAAAAAAAATATTTTTTAGATTTATTTTAAAGTCCTTTTTTATATCTAATTAATTGATTCCTCTCTATCCTATATTTCAAACCCCCTAAATCGAATTTCCATCTTCTTTTCTACTTCAAGATGAATTCAAAAATATTTTTGTTTTAAAGATGTAAACCATTTCATGTTTAAATCCAAGAAATGAACTTTTTTTTTACCCTTTTTAATTAATATTTAATATTTTTTAAAAATATTATAGAAAAATATATTTATTTTATTTATTTATTTAAATTAATATTATATTAACTATTTTTTATTTAATATTTAATATTAAAAAAATAATTTTAATTATTTAAAATTAAATTCAGAAATTAAAAAAAAAGGGACTTCATCATAGATGGCGGACCCCAATTAGACTTCTGGGACGTCCGCCATCCAAGATGGAGGGTGCAGAAAAATTAATTAAAAAATCCCCTATATGATAAAAAAAGTGGAATTTGGGAAAAAATTTTAGATGACATTTTAGAAAATTCATTTAAGGAATGTGGCACTTTGGTCAAAAACTCTAGTTAGGTTGAGATATCACTTGTATTATTTATATACTAGTATCTATGCGTGTATCGTACATGGAACATGATATCATCTAGAGGCTTATGTTTTTTTTTTCAGTATCAAAAATCAATGCTGCATACATATTATTCTAGAAATATATGTATGGGTTGTTACATTATCATGTTTTAATATTTGAATATGGTTGCTTTATGTGATATAAATTGAATAATATTGATAAACAACATTTTATCAAAATAAATCAAAATAAGTCAAAGTAATATTATTAATAATGAATTGGTTCAAGTGATAAGATATTTGAATCTTGTAAGTAAGTGGGTAAGAATTTAATTTTTGTTTTATGGGTATGAAAAAGTTATAGTGTAAAGGGATAATCCATCTTGTGTGATGATCAACCAATTTCTCTATAAATTTTAGTCATTGTTAAGGATGGTAAATGAACATGTCCGCCTCATTTTGACATGCCATGTAAAAATTAGCAAAAAAGGGATATAATTGAGCGAAAATAGTTGAAGGTACATGTTTAAAACCTTGGTCCGCTCTGCAAATAAGTGTGGGGCAGATAAGACTCATTAGCACTGCATCTTTAAACTCTAAAAATATAAATGGTCGTGTCCGCAAAAGCATATAAAAAACGAGATGAAACAAACATATTAGAGGATGTATGTTTAAAATTTTAACTCGTCCTGCAAAAAAAAGTGTGAGCAAAACAAACTTTTGACCGGGCAAGTCTATTTTGCCACCTCTAATCACTACTACTACTAATAGGGCATTCTAAAAATTCATATAATATAAAATAAATGATAAAAAACAAAACTTTGCATCTCATTTATTAAGGAGAATGAATCCCCCCATGACATTTTTGTCGATGATAATTCACACATTTAAATGTTTTATCTCATTTATAATATGAGTAAATTTTCTAAATTTTTGTATTATGTGAGATTTGAACTTTATATTTTATGGATAAGTACAACAATCCAATAGAACTATGTTTTTCTTTGATATTCCAAAATATATATAATGGAAAAATCAAACATACAACAACAATAAAAGTTGTATTCCACCAAATGAGGTTGATTATAAGAGTTAAATTCTGTCAAAGTGTTTTTTAAATAACTTTTTATAGATTTATTTTAAAGCCTTTTTTTATACTTCAAGATGCATTTAAAATTTCAAACCCCCTAAATCTAATTTCCACTTCTTTTCTACTTCAAGATGCATTAAATTTTTTTTTTTAAAGATGTAAACCATTTCATGTTTAAATCCAAGAAATGAACTTTTTTTCCTACCCTTTTTTACATCAAGGGTTTTCCATTTCCATTTTTATAAAATACACTTAATTTGTTTTCCAAATATTATACACTAAACACACAAGAGTAATTGAAAAGTCAAATCTTTGTTGACAAAAGACTTAAAGCACAAGTAATCAAATTAAGATAGAAAATCATACATAACATGAGTTTCCAAATATTTTTGTTCCACTCAAGGTGTGTGAAAAGACTACATTAAAACAGTCATGACTAAGGAGAGTTATTAAATGGTCAAGCACTGATAGACCGCAGGAAAGGGACAAATGATTCCAAAGGGAACTTAATCGTTTTGCTCATAAATATTCAAATAACTTATTTATATAAGTATTTTGCAAATTTTAGAAAAAATTAATGAATTGTGCTATGCACATCCCCTATTACATTTATGTTTCACTATACTTCTGATAACAAGTACACTCACCTCAATCTTGTCAATTTAACGATAATCCCCATGGATATGATTACAATATGCTCTCATTATACTGAGATGAACAAACATTTTTTACCATCAACAAAATGGTGTCATTGTCAAGGATGGTTGATCACTTCAACTAGGAAATAATATGCAAAAATATTTTAAATTAGGAGTATTTGAATTTAGTTAATTTCTATTTATTTTTTTAATTTTAATTTTTAGCTTTTATTTTTTACATTACTAGATACTATTGTGCGAATCTATGGTTTGATTCTTCATAAAAAAAATGTTGTAAGATGTAAAATAAATTTGATTGAATGCAAGCGCTGTATCAGAATGTATGTCAAGATCTTATGTGTGATTTCTACAGTAGTGGTCATATAAACAATTAGTGTAATTTTGAAGGACTTCTTGGAGAAGAATTGAATTATATGAGAAATTATTAAAGAAGTGATTATTTCTGAAATACTTACAGTAATACATTTAGGAGCAAACAACAAAATCAATTTTTTTACGAGTATAAGAGGTATCCTTCTCTCGAGGAGAGTTTAGAAGATTTTGTGAAGATTTCGAAGGAACATTTTAGTAAAACTAAGAGAAGGTCAGAAAAAAGAAAAAGTGTATGAGTGTCAAACCCCAAAATACACCCTCCATTTTTATTTGATTTTAACATATCTCATTTGTATACACTAAATCATATCATGCATGACCATTACATTTGGTCATGGAATCACAAGCATGGCCACTTTGTGTATTATATCTTAACTCTAGGGTTTTACTTTGTTTTACTTAAGAAACTAACCTAACTTCATGAAGAGATGGTACTTGTTTTATCTTATTACTAAAGTAGGTAATCATGCTTCGAAGCAAGGCAAAGTCAAGGTCTTTGATCAAGGGAAATGCAAGTTTGGTTCAAGTCGATTCAAAGGTGTTTCATGTGTTGATTTCCATGCTACAACCCTCAATCTTCAAGCCATGCTCCATATCATTCAAACCCTAATCAAGGTTTCATCAAGGGATACTAATTCCATCATCAAACAACAATAACAATGTGTCCAATACACATTCATCAACAACATTTAAACAACAACAATAACAATGTGTGTAATACATATTCATCAATAATAACATATAAACATCAACACCATAACAAGGGTGTCTCATACACATTCATGAATAGCAACAACATAAACAATAACAACAATAATATGTCTAATACACATTCATCAACAACAACATAACAAATGTGCCTCATACATATTCACCAAAATCAACAACATATAAACAGCAACATAACAAAGGTGTCTCATACATATTCATCAACAAAAACATAAACAACAGCAACAACAATGTGTGTAATACACATTCATCAATAACAACATACAAACAACAACAACCAAAAATCATGTGTCTAATACACATTCAGTAGCAACAACATAAACAACAACAATAACAACAACACAAGCATTCAAGAACAATAACAACCATAAACATTCAACTTCAACAACATAAACATAAATATTAACAACAAGAACATAAACACTCAATATCAACAACATAAACATAAATGTCAACAACAAGAATATAAGCATTCAACATCAACAACATTAACAATAAGAAAAACAACAACAAGAAGCTAAAATTATGAGTTTTGTACTGTACATGCAACGTGAAAAGTTTACGTACCGTTAACGTGGTGAATACGTAAAATCCAACAATGCTTCGTTTCGTGTAAGATTCTCCATCTTCATTTCGTGTGTTTCTTGTGTTTTTTGTATCGTTAATAGAGATAAGCCAAGACGCTTGTGATGATGTTTTTTCCACGTTAAGCCAAGAACGATTGTGATGGGTTTGTATGTTAAGCCAAGAATGATTCTAATGGTCGTGTGTTTCGTTTAGTTAATGGAGACAGTGTGTTAGGGGTCAAATGGTTTCAGTGTGTGTTATGTAACACCCTTCTAAAATACCCCAAATATTTAATTAAAATAACAACATATATAAATCAGAGTAATTGTGCATCCAAGGGTGTCACACAACATTTCACACTATTCATCAAAGTAGCCTGTCATGCTCATTTATTTATCAAATAAAACAATTGCATAATACGCAGCGGATAGAAATCAAATTATCATTCAAAACATGTAACACATTACATGTAAAATGGTTCACAACCAACAGTAAAATATTTAAAACATCCCTTCCCGATGTTACATCTATCAGAGCATGACCCACTAAGGAACTACTCTAGACTCCAAGTACTAGCTCCTACTCAATCACTGCTCGCTACCTGAAAAACAGTTGTAAGGGTGAGTTCCTCAATCAATATAATAAGTATTATAAAATATCATGTCATGTTAAGTAATTTAACACACTTCATCACCCTAATCCAAACATGTATTCAGTAACAGCACATCAACTCAACATAATACTCAACACCAACACAAACAACACGTATAATATTGGAATACATCCATTCATATTATACGCCGTACATATATTATGCAATGAGACTCCATGCATGCGGTACCGACTATTTGTGAACATATAGTTCAACCTCACCGTCCAAATCCAGGCACGGCTACCAAGCTCACTAGTCCCACTCATTTGAGACATAGTGACTCACTCACTAATTCCTCACCATGGGAATTAGCTACCACCCCAAATGGGCCATGCTATGCACGCTAATCACCTAGCATGCAAACATCAACAACAATCAAAATGATTTACTCACTAATTCCTCACCATGGGAATTAGCTACCACCCCAAATGGGCCACAATAAGCATGCTAATCACCTAGCAATGCAACAACAACAACAACTCAAGAATAGACATATGCTCACACTCTAAGCCATAAAACAGTCTATTCACAAATGCATACATAACTGATACATTCACAGCATCATGCATACCATCACACATCATCAACACATTTTATCACAAAAGCATATCATATCATGCCGCATAATCAAACACAGTATTAGCACACTCTACTAATACCTATACTACTCAAAACAACGGGAAATAATCCCCACTACGTCATACATCAGCTAAGTTACATCACTCAGCCTAAACAACCAAAAATTGCACAACAACCGTTCAGAAAACCACAAGTCTGCCCATACGCGTATTGCCTATGCCCATACGCGTATTGCCCATTCCTGACCAAGTCCATACGCGTATTGCCCACGCCCATACGAGTATGCTACGCGTACCACATTCTCATACGCGTACTAACAGAGACAATCTCACGTTCAAAACATCATCTTTTTCACTCATACGCGTAAGGCCTCATCCATACGCGTACCAGCCATATCATACGCGTATTGCCTAGTGCCATACGCGTATGACCAGAAACCAGAATTTCCAGATCTGCAATGGCTTCTCCTGCTACGAGATCTATCCAATTCAACCTTCCACAGTCCAAATTTTACACACAATTCATTCATCTCGTCTAACACGAATCATACACTTTCGATTTCACAAATTTCTAACCTTTCTACCTCTAATCCCTACGAATTTCTTCAATTTTAATCCCAATTTCGTTCATCCCAAAAGTTCACAAATTCATCATACATCATTCAATCAGAGGCAAATCAATGGTTTCTCACTACCCATCACATATTATCCCATAATACCCATTAATCGATGATAAACCCCCCTTACCTGAGTAAATCCGGCAATCTCTGAGCTCCAAGCTTTTCCTTCCTTCAACCTTCGTCCTCTGGCTCTTTGCCCTTTTCCCCTTTTCTGCCTCTTTTCCCTTTTCACGTGAAAACAACTCTTTTTACCAAATGGAACCTTTTTACTGATTTCTACTTTTATTCCAATAATAACAATAAAAATAATCCAATAATAATAATCCCAATAATATTCCAATAATTATTATTCCAATAATAATAATAATTCCAATTATTTAATTAAATTAATAAATATATTATTAACTCAATTTAAATAATTATCTTATTTTATCGGGGTGTTACAACTCTCCCCCACTAAAAGAGTTTTCGTCCTCGAAAACATACCTCAAGCGAATAACTCTGGATAGGACTCTTTCATCTGACTCTCAAGTTCCCAAGTCACATTGCCACCTGCTGGTCCGCCCCAAGCTACCTTTACCAAAGCAATCTCTTTACCCCGCAACTGCTTCAACTCTCGATCCTCAATCCTCATAGGTGATGTTTCAACAGTCAGGTTATCTCTCACCTGGACATCATCTACTTGGACCACATGCGACGGATCATGAATGTACCTCCTCAACTGAGATACATGAAAAACCTCATGCAAATTCGCAAGTGACGGCGGTAAAGCGATACGATAGGCTACCTCCCCTATCCTCTCCAAAATCTGATAAGGACCAATAAATCGAGGTGTCAACTTCTTCGACTTCAAAGCTCGACCAACTCCAGTTATCGGAGTAACACGAAGAAACACATGATCTCCCTCTTGGAACTCAAGTGACTTCCTCCTCTTATCGTGATAACTCTTCTGACGACTCTGAGCAACTCTCATCTTCTCCTGAATCATCTTAATCTTTTCCGTAGTTTGTTGAACAATCTCCGGTCCAACCACAGCACTCTCACCGGACTCATACCAACATAACGGTGTCCGACATCTCCTACCATACAAAGCTTCAAACGGTGCCATACCAATGCTCGAATGAAAACTATTGTTGTAGGTAAACTCAATCAAAGGTAAGTAACTATCCCAAGCACCTCCCTTTTCCAAAACACAAGCCCTCAAAAGATCCTCTAGCGACTGAATCGTCCTCTCAGTCTGACCATCAGTCTGCGGATGATATGCAGAACTCAATCTCAGCTTAGTTCCCAAAGCCCTCTGCAAACCTTCCCAGAACTTCGATGTAAATCTAGGATCTCTGTCCGAAACAATACTAGACGGAATACCATGCAAACTTACAATCTTCTCAATATACAACTCGGCCAATCTCTCTAACGGATAATCCATTCTGATCGGAATGAAATGAGCCGATTTCGTCAATCTGTCAACAATCACCCAAATAGCTTCAAAATTCTTATTTGTCTTCGGCAAACCAGACACAAAATCCATACTGATACTATCCCACTTCCACTCTGGAATAGCCAACGGTTGCATTAGCCCAGACGGCTTCTGATGCTCAATCTTTGACTTCTGACAAGTCAAACAAGAATAAACAAAACTCGCAATTTCTCTTTTCATTCCCGGCCACCAAAATAACTTTTTCAAATCATGATACATCTTCGTAGCTCCAGGATGAATACTCAGGCCACTACGATGTCCTTCCTCCAGGATACTTTTCTTAAGTTCGGTAACATCCGGAATACATACCCGATTACCAAATTTCAAAACACCACTCTCATCAACTCTGAATTCACCACCTTGACCTTGATTCACTAAAGTCAACTTATCAACCAAAAGCATATCGGATTTCTGACCCTCTCTAATCTCATCCAAAATATTACTCGTTAACTTCAACATTCCCAATTTAACACTATTGTGAGTACTCTCACACACCAAACTCAAGTCTCTAAACTGCTCAATCAAATCTAATTCCTTAACCATTAACATAGACATATGCAATGATTTCCGACTCAATGCATCCGCCACTACGTTTTCTTTACCCGGATGGTAATTCAAACCAAAATCATAATCCTTCAGAAATTCTAACCATCTCCTCTATCTCATATTCAGCTCTTTCTGATCAAACAAATACTTTAAACTTTTATGGTCACTGAAAACCTCAAATCTTGACCCGTACAAGTAATGCCTCCATAACTTCAGAACAAATACCACAGCTGCCAACTCTAAATCATGTGTCGGGTAGTTCCTCTCATGAACTCTCAGTTGTCTCGAAGCATAAGCTATAACCTGCTTATTCTGCATCAACACACCACCCAAGCCCAACAATGAATCATCACAGTAAACCTCAAATGATTCCGACGAACTCGGTAATATCAGAATAGGAGCAGTAGTCAACATTCTCTTTAACTCTTGGAAACCTTCTTCACATTTTGAGTCCCAAACAAACGCTTGCCCCTTTCTAGTCAACATCGTCAACGGTAACGCCAACTTAGAAAATCCCTCAATGAACTTCCTATAATAACCTGCAAGTCCAAGAAAACTCCTTATCTCAGAAACTGACTTCGGAGCTTCCCACTTAGATACCGCTTCTATCTTAGAAGGATCAACAGCAACACCACCTCTTGAAATCACATGACCAAGAAAACTAACCTCTTCTAACCAAAATTTGCATTTAGAGAGTTTAGCAAATAACTTCTTTTCTCGGAGAACTTCTAAAACCACCCTCAAATGCTCAGCATGCTCTTCTTCAGATTTCGAATACACCAAAATGTCATCAATAAACACCACAACAAACTTATCTAGGTACGGATGGAAAATCCTATTCATATACTCCATAAATACTCCAGGCGCATTAGTCACACCAAAAGGCATTACAGAATACTCATAATGTCCATACCTTGTTCTGAAAGCAGTCTTCTGAATATCCTCAGTTTTCACACGTATCTGATGATACCCAGATCTCAAATCTATCTTGCTGAACACACTCGCACCAACCAACTGATCCATCAAATCATCAATCCTCGGCAAAGGATACCGATTCTTGATCGTCACTTTATTCAGTTGCCTGTAGTCCACACACAACCTCATAGTACCTTCTTTCTTCTTAACCAATAACACTGGTGCGCCCCACGGTGACACACTCGGACGAATAAATTTCTTATCCAACAGATCTTCCAGCTGACTCTTCAATTCAGTTAACTCAACAGCAGACATACGGTACGGAGCCATCGATATCGGCCTAGTACCAGGTACCAAATCAATCGAGAACTCAACTTCACGCTCTGGTGGTAATTCATTCACCTCTTCCGGAAACACATCAGGAAAATCACACACCACGGCTAGATCGCCAATCACCAGTTTATCTTTAGCCTCCGGAGTCGCTAACAACATAAACAACTCCGCCCCATCTGCTACTTCCTCATTCACCTGCCTGGCTGATAGAAACAAACTCTTTCCTTCTTCGATCTCAGGAAATATCACAGTCTTATCAAAACAGTTAATAGAAACTCGGTTAAACACCAACCAGTTCATGCCCAGGATAACATCAATCTGCACTAGTGGAAGACACACAAGGTCTATCCCAAAATCTCTACCAAAAATACTCAAAGGACAACCCAAGCAAACTGAAGTAGTAGTCACTGAACCCTTTGCAGGAGTATCAATCACCATACTACCATACATCTCAGATATCTCTAACTTAAGTTTCACAGCACAATCCAAAGATATAAAGGAATGAGTAGCACCGGTGTCAATAATAGCTACAAGAGGAAAGCCATTAATATAACATGTACCTCGGATCAAACGATCATTTGCAGAAGTCTCAGAACCCGATAAAGCAAAGACCTTGCCTCCCGACTGGTTCTCCTTCTTCGGCTTAGGACACTGTGGACTAATATGTCCCAACTCTCCACAGTTGAAACAAGTCACAATCTTCAACCGGCAGTCTGCAGCCAAATGACCACCTTTTCCACACTTGAAACACTTCTTCTCATTACTGGTACATTCATGGATACGATGCCCAGCCTGACCACATCTGTAACACTTAGCAGGGGCACTGGAGTCTCCCCCACTAGGCCTCTTCATCCCACTCTGTCTCTGGAAACCTTTGCCAGCTGCATACGGTTTTCCACGATCATTCTGATTCTTGCCTTTCCTATCAACTCTCTGTTGATAGCTCTCTACTCTGGCTTTGGAATCCTGTTCAAAAATCCTGCAACAGTCAACCAAGTCAGAAAACACTCTGATCCGCTGATATCCAATAGCCTGCTTGATCTCAGGACGCAACCCGTTCTCAAACTTCACACATTTCGAAAATTCTCCAGCAGCCTCATTATAGGGAGTATAATACTTTGACAGCTCTGTGAACTTAGCAGCATACTCCGTAACAGACTTGTTACCCTGCTTTAATTCCAAGAACTCTATCTCTTTCTTCCCTCTGACATCCTCTGGAAAATACTTTCTCAGAAATCTCTCTCTGAACACAGCCCAAGTGATCTCAGCATTTCCAGCAGATTCCAACTCAGTGCGGGTAGCAACCCACCAATCATCTGCTTCCTCTGACAGCATATGCGTACCGAACCTGACCTTCTGGTTTTCGGCACACTCAGTCACTCGGAAGATCCTCTCAATCTCCTTCAACCACTTCTGAGCACCATCTGGATCGTATGCTCCCTTGAACATTGGAGGATTGTTCTTCTGGAACTCACTCAGTTGACGAGCAGCTCCCATTCCCACAACATTCGGATTTCCTCCAAGTACTCCAGCTAGCATACCCAGAGCCTCAGCAATCGCAACATCGTCTCTACCTCTTCCAGCCATCTCTATTCTGAGAACCCAACAAGATAAAACAATAAGTACTGATAGGGTTACACAACACCTATCACGTACAGGGGAAACAGAATAATTACGACTCGACTCGACCGACTATGCTCTGATACCACTAATGTAACACCCTTCTAAAATACCCCAAATATTTAATTAAAATAACAACATATATAAATCAGAGTAATTGTGCATCCAAGGGTGTCACACAACATTTCACACTATTCATCAAAGTAGCCTGTCATGCTCATTTATTTATCAAATAAAACAATTGCATAATACGCAGCGGATAGAAATCAAATTATCATTCAAAACATGTAACACATTACATGTAAAATGGTTCACAACCAACAGTAAAATATTTAAAACATCCCTTCCCGATGTTACATCTATCAGAGCATGACCCACTAAGGAACTACTCTAGACTCCAAGTACTAGCTCCTACTCAATCACTGCTCGCTACCTGAAAAACAGTTGTAAGGGTGAGTTCCTCAATCAATATAATAAGTATTATAAAATATCATGTCATGTTAAGTAATTTAACACACTTCATCACCCTAATCCAAACATGTATTCAGTAACAGCACATCAACTCAACATAATACTCAACACCAACACAAACAACACGTATAATATTGGAATACATCCATTCATATTATACGCCGTACATATATTATGCAATGAGACTCCATGCATGCGGTACCGACTATTTGTGAACATATAGTTCAACCTCACCGTCCAAATCCAGGCACGGCTACCAAGCTCACTAGTCCCACTCATTTGAGACATAGTGACTCACTCACTAATTCCTCACCATGGGAATTAGCTACCACCCCAAATGGGCCATGCTATGCACGCTAATCACCTAGCATGCAAACATCAACAACAATCAAAATGATTTACTCACTAATTCCTCACCATGGGAATTAGCTACCACCCCAAATGGGCCACAATAAGCATGCTAATCACCTAGCAATGCAACAACAACAACAACTCAAGAATAGACATATGCTCACACTCTAAGCCATAAAACAGTCTATTCACAAATGCATACATAACTGATACATTCACAGCATCATGCATACCATCACACATCATCAACACATTTTATCACAAAAGCATATCATATCATGCCGCATAATCAAACACAGTATTAGCACACTCTACTAATACCTATACTACTCAAAACAACGGGAAATAATCCCCACTACGTCATACATCAGCTAAGTTACATCACTCAGCCTAAACAACCAAAAACTGCACAACAACCGTTCAGAAAACCACAAGTCTGCCCATACGCGTATTGCCTATGCCCATACGCGTATTGCCCATTCCTGACCAAGTCCATACGCGTATTGCCCACGCCCATACGCGTATACTACGCGTACCACATTCTCATACGCGTACTAACAGAGACAATCTCACGTTCAAAACATCATCTTTTTCACTCATACGCGTAAGGCCTCATCCATACGCGTACCAGCCATATCATACGCGTATTGCCTAGTGCCATACGCGTATGACCAGAAACCAGAATTTCCAGATCTGCAATGGCTTCTCCTGCTACGAGATCTATCCAATTCAACCTTCCACAGTCCAAATTTTACACACAATTCATTCATCTCGTCTAACACAAATCATACACTTTCGATTTCACAAATTTCTAACCTTTCTACCTCTAATCCCTACGAATTTCTTCAATTTTAATCCCAATTTCGTTCATCCCAAAAGTTCACAAATTCATCATACATCATTCAATCAGAGGCAAATCAATGGTTTCTCACTACCCATCACATATTATCCCATAATACCCATTAATCGATGATAAACCCCCCTTACCTGAGTAAATCCGGCAATCTCTGAGCTCCAAGCTTTTCCTTCCTTCAACCTTCGTCCTCTGGCTCTTTGCCCTTTTTCCCTTTTCTGCCTCTTTTCCCTTTTCACGTGAAAACAACTCTTTTTACCAAATGGAACCTTTTTACTGATTTCTACTTTTATTCCAATAATAACAATAAAAATAATCCAATAATAATAATCCCAATAATATTCCAATAATTATTATTCCAATAATAATAATAATTCCAATTATTTAATTAAATT
This sequence comes from Lathyrus oleraceus, assembly GCF_024323335.1. Lineage (NCBI taxonomy): Eukaryota > Viridiplantae > Streptophyta > Magnoliopsida > Fabales > Fabaceae > Lathyrus > Lathyrus oleraceus. The sequence goes on along the minus strand of NC_066585.1, from coordinate 314,893,625 downwards.
AATAAATATATTATTAACTCAATTTAAATAATTATCTTATTTTATCGGGGTGTTACATGTTAGGCTTCCAATGGTTTTACGATAAAAATGGCATATGAATAGACAAACTAAGTTGTGTTTCTTGTTTCTGAATAAAACATTTCACCACGGTTGTTTAAATGAACGATGATGCTATATGATTTATTTAATTAAATTTTATAGAAATAGGCATTGTAAAAATAAAAAGTAAAATGATAAAATATATCACCATGGATGAAAGAACCAAATATAGTTAAATCACATTTATATTTAATTTTAAAAATATAAAATAAAGGCGTCACTAAAATACTAAACAATTCACAATTTTGTTGGCGCTGAGATTCAAACCAAGAACTTTAGGAGCTTTCACCACGGCTGCTCTATCTAACCGTGATAACATGTAAAGTGATTTTAATGAATATATAAATAAAATGGTGGCGCCTGATTTGAGAGATGTCATCACGGTCCTTTATAGACTCGTGGTAAAATGAGCATCGTTGTATGTTTTATTTGTAGTAGTGATATATACTATGTAAAGTCGAGTGAACTTAATGGATTCATTTTAAGACTAAATGAGATTTAGTAATCTCATCCCACTCTTGTTAAATATTTGCAGGTAGCTTGAGGCAGATGAAAAACAAGGGTAAGATGGCTGAATGCAGGATTGAAGATGTTTCCGTTTTGTAGTTTTCACTGTATTTTGAGATCATGTAGTTAGGTGAGTTTTTGACCAAAGTGTCACATTACATAAATGAATTTCCCAAAATGCCATATGCTGAATTTTTTTTCCCAAATGCCATTTTTTTGTCATCTAGTGGGCTTTTTAATTAATTTTTTTGCACCCTCCATCTTGGATGGCGGATGCCCTAGAAGCCCAGTTGGGATCCGCCATCTAAGATGGAGTCCTTTTTTTTTCTTTGATTTTTAATTTCTGAATTAGTTTTAAATAATTAAAATTAATTTTTTAATATTAAATATTAATTACAAATAATAATTAGTATAATATTAATAAATATATTGCTACATAATATTTTAAAAAAATATTAAATATCAATTAAAAATTAATTATGAATATATATTACTACATAATATTGTTTGTTTGTTCATACTTAAATATATAATTTTTTTTCTGTCCAAACAATTTTTTAGTACAATTTTTTACCGCCTAAAAAATTTTATAATATTATTTTTTTTATTCCATTAGGTCTTCTATAAATAGAGGTGGCTAGAAAAATATAATTATATTATATTTAGCCACCTCTATTTATAAAAGACATAATAGAATGAAAAAAATAATATTATAAAATTATTTAGATGGGAAAAAACTAGACTAAAATTTGTTTGGATGGGAAAAAAAATATATATATATTTAAGTATGAACAAACAAAAAAATATTATATTGTAATATATATATATTTAATATTCTTTTATAATTAATATTTCTAATTTTTTAAAAATAATATAGAACAATATATTTTATTTATTTATTTATTTAAGTTAATATTATATTAATTATTTGTTATTTAATATGTAATATTAAAAAAAATTATTTAAAATTAAATTCAGAAATTAAAAATCAAAAAAAAGGACTTCATCATAGATGTTGGACCTCAATTAGACTTCTGGGACGTCTGCCATCCAAGATGGAGGGTGCAGAAAAGTTAATTAAAAAATCCCCTAGATGATAAAAAAAGTGGGATTTGGGAATTTTTTTTTAGTAGATGACATTTTGGAAAATTCATTCAAGGAATGTGGCACTTTGGTCAAAAACTTTAGTTAGGTTGAGATATCACTTGTATTATTCATATACTAGTATCTATGCGTGTATCATACATGGGACATGGTATCATCTAGACGCTTATGTTTTTTTTTCACTATCAAAAATCAATGCTACATACATATTATTCTAGAAATATATGTATGGGTTGTTACATTATCATGTTTTAATATTTGAATATCATTGCTTTATGGGATATAAATTGAATAATATTGATAAATAAAATTTTATCAAAATAAGTCAAAGAAATATTATTAACAATGAGTTGGTTCATGTAATAAGATAAAATAAGTCAAAGCAATATTATTAAAAATGAGTTGGTTCATGTGATAAGATATTTGAATATTTTAAGTAAGTGGGTAAGAGTTTAATTTTTAATTTATGGGTATAAAAATGTTATAATGTAGAGGGATCATCCATCTTGTGTGATGATCAACCAATTTCTATAAATTTTAGTCACCATTAGGGATGGTAAATGAACATGTCCGTGTCATTTTGGCATACCATGTAAAAATTAGCAGCAAAAAAAGAGATATGACTGAGCGAAAATAGTTGAAGGTACATGCTTAAAATCTTGATCCGCTCTACAAATAAATGAGGATGGGGCGGAAAAGACTCACTAACACTGCATCTTTAAACTCTAAAAATATAAATGATCATGTCTGCAAAAGCATACAAAAGGCAAGATGAAACAGAAATATTAGAGAATGTATGTTTAAAATTTTAACTTGTCCTAAAAAAAAGTGCGAGCAAAACAAACTTGCCAGACGGGCAAATCTCTTTTACCACCTCTAATCACTACTAATAATAGAGCATTCTAAAAATTCATATAATATAAAATAAATGATAAAATTCAAAACTTTGCATCTCATTTATTAAGGAGAATGAATCCCCCCATGACATTTTCGTCAATGATAATTCACACATTTAAATATTTTATCTCATTTATAATATCAAGTAAATTTTCTGAAATTTTGTATTATGTGAGATTTGAACTTTATGTCTTATGGATAAGTACAACAATTCATAAAAGCTCACATCCAATAGAACTATGTTTTTCTTTTATATTCCAAAATGAAAAATGCATGGAAAATTGTGATACATAATGGAAAAATCAAACATACAACAACAATAATAGTCAAGTTCCACCAAATGAGGTTGATTATACGACTTAAATTCTATCAAAATATTTTAAAAAATATATTTTTTAGATTTATTTTAAAGTCTTTTTTTTTATATCTAATTAATTGATTCATCTCTATCCTATATTTCAAACTCCCTAAATCTAATTTCCATCTTCTTTTCTACTTCAAGATGCATTCAAATATATTTTTGTTTTAAAGATGTAAACCATTTCATGTTTAAATCCAAGAAATGAACTTTTTTTAACCCTTTTTTACATCAAGGGTTTTCCATTACTATACTCCAAAAACCCGGACGGACCTTAGACACAACCGCATACTTCTCAGAATCAGTGCTCTTTGCCATTGATACGTGAGAAATGGTTCAATTAATGAAAAATGAGGGGTTTCAAAAGCTGAGTAGCTCAGAAATTATTTTGTGGCAAAGTGCATGCACTATGGATGGGAAAATTAGATGAATGGTGATGAAGAGTTAGGGTTTGAGAAGAAATGGGTGGGATTGAGAATTGGGTTGAACAAAAGAATTGAACTGAATGGGACAAACATGTTTCTTTGAAAAAGGAGAAGATATTCCTTCTATTGAATTACAGAACTGACCAAACTATTACAAATATGTTTTTGTTTGTATATTTTTTGACAAGAATCACAAGTATATATAGAGGTCCAAAATATATAAATATTTATAAAAATAATAAAGGTATAATTGTTTAATATATAAGAAAACTTTAATACATTTACTATATTTAATAAGTAATATTTTTTATAATTTATTATCATTATTCTGAAACAATTTTCTTTAATTTGTTGGTGAACATTCCCCTGTCCCTGAAGTATGGTTAGGTACGTATCTATCATTTATTCATGGAATGCCATGTGTTTTTTTTTATAAATAATTTATTTTAAATAAATTTAAATTTAAATTAAATTTTGTCTTATAAACATATACTTTATATCTTATGACAATAAAAAATTCGTTTAGTAACGATTTTTTCGTTACGAACACTTATTTTATTAGGTTATAATTTATTTTCCAAACGCTATTTTAAATAGTATTTTATTTTATATTTTATAATTTATTATTATATATTAAATATAAAGAACATCAAACAATTATGTCATTTTATATTAATCCGTTAGTGGAATCACTGATTTTATCAAACACTTCAATTAACTTATCAACTATCAATCATCACCCTTTAACTATAGATTATAAGATATCAGATATTAGTCGGTAGTCATGAATTATGAACTAGCTTGTTTTATCGTATAATTTATCTTCTAATTTATCTTCTAGATAAAATATTTTTTATTTTAAAGTTTTGTGATTAGGATACGATAGACATGATATGATAAATACTTATATTTAAATATCAATCTTATCCTCTAAATATATCTCGGTCTAACTTGTAGATTCGGAGAATGACTTAAATAGAATTAAATAATTCAAATTAAAAAAAGACGCATTATTCTCTGTATCTTTTGCTGATTGCCAGATATGCATTATCTGTCTGCAATTCTTTATAAACATTTTTATTGATTTCTATTTTTCTAATTTATTTAATTTATCAATTTAATATGTAATAATTTTTTTTTGTTTTAGTGATTTAATTTTAATCATTGTTTATCGTAAAAGTATTACCCAAGTGACCTTTGAGGTTATATTAGCGTCACTAGAGTAATGACATTAACGAATAGGGTTACTCAAAGATTAAATCGTTGATAGATACTTTAAAACAATCATGACTAAGGAGAGTTATTAAATGGTCAAGCACTGATAGACCGCAGGAAAGGGACAAATGATTCCAAAGGGAACTTAATCGTTTTGCTCATAAATATTCAAATAACTTTTTTTCCTACCCTTTTTTACATCAAGGGTTTTCCATTTTCATTTTTATAAAATACACTTAATTTGTTTTCCAAATATTATACACTAAACACACAAGAGTAATTGAAAAGTCAAATCTTTGTTGACAAAAGACTTAAAGCACAAGTAATCAAATTAACATAGAAAATCATACATAACATGAGTTTCCAAATATTTTTGTTCCACTCAAGGTGTGTGAAAAGACTACATTAAAACAGTCATGACTAAGGAGAGTTATTAAATGGTCAAGCACTGATAGACCGCAGGAAAGGGACAAATGATTCCAAAGGGAACTTAATAGTTTTGCTCATAAATATTCAAATAACTTATTTATATAAGTATTTTGCAATTTTTAGAAAAAATTAATGAATTATGCTATGCACATCCCCTATTACATTTATGTTTCACTATACTTCTGATAACAAGTACACTCACCTCAATCTTGTCAATTTAACGATAATCCCCATGGATATGATTACAATATGCTCTCATTATACTGAGATGAACAAACATTTTTTACCATCAACAAAATGGTGTCATTGTCAAGGATTGTTGATCACTTCAACTAGGAAATAATATGCAAAAATATTTTAAATTACGTGTATTTGAATTCAGTTAATTTTTATTTTTTTTTTAATTTAAATTTTTAGCTTTTATTGTTTACATTACTAGATACTATTGTGCGAATCTATGGTTTGATTCTTCGTAAAAAAATGTTGTAAGATGTAAAATAAATTTGATTGAATGCAAGCGTTGTATCAGAATGTATGTCAAGATCTTATGTGTGATTTCTACAGTAGTGGTCATATAAACAATTAGTGTAATTTTGAAGGACTTCTTTGAGAAGAATTGAATTATATGAGAAATTATCAAAGAAGTGATTATTTCTGAAATACTTACAGTAATACATTTAGGAGCAAACAACAAAATCAATTTTTTTACGAGTATAAGAGGTATCCTTCTCTCGAGGAGAGTTTAGTAGATTTTGTGAAGATTTCGAAGGAACATTTTAGTAAAACTAAGAGAAGGTCAGAAAAAAAAAAGTGTATGGGTGTCAAACCCCAAAATTCACCCTCCATATTTATTTGATTTTAACATATTTCATTTGTATACATTAAATCATATCATGCATGACCATTACATTTGGTCCTGGAATCACAAGCATGGCCACTTTGTGTATTATATCTTAACCCTAGGGTTTTACTTTGTTTTACTTGAGAAACTAACCTAACTTCATGAAGAGATGGTACTTGTTTTCTCTTATTACTCAAGTAGGTAATCATGCTTCAAAGCAAGGCAAAGTCAAGGTCTTTGATCAAGGGAAATGCAAGTTTGGTTCAAGTTGATTCAAAGGTGTTTCATGTGTTGATTTTCGTGCTACAACCCTCAATCTTGAGGCCATGCTCCATATCATTCAAACCCTAATCAAGGTTTCATCAAGGGATACTAATTCCATCATCAAACAACAATAACAATGTGTCCAATACACATTCATCAACAACATTTAAACAACAACAATAACAATGTGTGTAATACATATTCATCAATAATAACATATAAACAACAACACCATAACAAGGGTGTCTCATACACATTCATCAATAGCAACAACATAAACAACAACAACAATAATATGTCTAATACACATTCATCAACAACAACATAACAAATTTGCCTCATACATATTCAACAAAATCAACAACATATAAACAACAACATAACGAAGGTGTCTCATACATATTCATCAACAAGAACATAAACAACAACAACAACAACAATGTGTGTAATACACATTCATCAATAACAACATACAAACAACAACAACAAAAACCATGTGTCTAATACACATTCATTAACAACAACATAAACAACAACAATAACAACAACACAAGCATTCAAGAACAATAACAACCATAAACATTCAACTTCAACAACATAAACATAAATATTAACAACAAGAACATAAACACTCAATATCAACAACATAAACATAAATTTTTTTACCACCTAATTCACCCCCCACTTAGGCGCATTTACAACTTACATTTGGTATCAGAGCAAGTTATAGGTAACTTGTTCCTAAAGATTCAGATGGCTTCCGCAAACAATGATCGTGTATTTAAAGATGGTGGTAGTAGTAACAAGCCTCCTTTATTTTCCGGTCAATATTTCGACTTTTGGAAAATCCGTATGAAGGCACATTTAGAAGCACAAGGAAGTGACATATGGGAGGCGGTTCAAAATGGTCATTTTATTCCTACAACGGTTGTCAACGGTGCTAGTTCAACAAAGCCACAAGGATCATGGGATGATGATGATAAGAAAAGGGTTCTCTATGATAAAAAGGCGATTAATATTTTACAAAGTGCACTTGGAATGGATGAATTCTTCCGCGTCTCAACATGTACAACGACAAAGGAAATATGGGATACTCTTGTAGAAACTCACGAAGGAACGGCCGAAGTCAAGAGATCTAGATTGAACACGTTAAGTCAAGAGTACGAGTTATTCCGAATGCAACCGGGAGAATCAATCCTCGACTTGCAAAAAAGATTTGTGCATTTGACAAATCACTTGAAAGCACTTGGTAAGACACTAACTAATGATGAACTTAATCTTAAAGTTCTTAGGTCTTTAACAAGAGAATGGCAACCCAAAGTGATGGCGATTTCCGAAAAGAAAAGTTTATCAACAATGACATCCGCTACTTTATTCGGAAAGCTTCAAGAATATGAGACGGAACTTTGACTATTGGAGAAACATGAGGTCCAAGAGACGAAATCCAAGAGCATTGCCTTAAAAGTTGATTCCAAAGTTGTGAAGAAAGAAGACAATCCCGAAGAGGACGAAAACTTTATGCTTCTTGTAAAAAGACTAGGAAAATATTTTGGTGCAAAAAGTTCTTCATCGGATTCCGATAGTGATCAAAGCGCAAATCTAGCATTGATGGCATCACATCATTCGACGATGAAGACGATGAGGTTAGTAGTAACTTTTCAATTTTTGATAATGATGCTCAAGGAGCAATTGATGAACTTTTAAGTGAATGCAAAATTCTATACAAAACCATTTCATCTCAAAAGAATCAAATATCAACTTTGGAAGAAAATATTGAGAAAATGAAAAATAATCTCAAAGATGAAAAGGAAGAATTAATCAAGAATTTTGCATGCACTAAATGTGAGTCACTTGCTTTTCAAATAGTTCAATTGAAGAGAGTTATTGAAAGATACGAAAAAGGTCAAATCGGATTGGAACATGTTCTTAGTAGTCAAAGATACTCAAATGATAAAAGTGGTTTAGGTTATTCAAATTTTGCTAAACAAACTTCTAACAAGACCATTTTGTAAAATCTAAAGAACAAATTCCTTTAGATAAAATTAACAAGCCTAAAGTGGTTCATCAATATAATAATAGGAAAAGGAACAAATCTTATTATAAAAAGAAATCTTATTCCCCTAGATATAAAAGCAACTTTGAGCCTACATGTTTCTATTATGGTATTAAAGGTCATACTCCTAATGCATGTTATGTTAGAAACTTTAGTGTTGCTCAAGCCCATTATGTATGGGTTAAGAAAGGAACTAACTATGAAGGACCCAAAGCAATTTGGGTACCTAATAAAACTTAACTCTTTTTTGTAGGTATGCTTGAAGACCTCCTCAAATCAATCGTATCTTGATAGCGAGTGTTCAAGGCACATGACAGGTGACTTAAACAAATTTTCACATCTAACGCTTAAGGCCAAAGGATATGTTACTTATGGTGACAACAACAAAGGAAGAATCCATGGCGTAGGCATCATTGGTTCACTGTAACACCCTTCTAAAATACCCCAAATATTTAATTAAAACAACATATATAAATCAGAGTAATTATGCAATTAAGGGTGTCACACAATTATTTCACACCATTCACCATGATAACTGTCATGCTCTTTTATTAATTCAAAACATAAAGCATTTGCACAATACGCAGCGGATAGAGATTAAAAATCATGCAAAACATGTAGCCTATTACATGTAAACTGGGTCACAACCAACAATAGAACATTTAAAACATCCCATCCCGATGTTACATCTACCAGAGCATGACCCACTAAGGAACTACACTAGACTTCAAGCCCTAGCTCCTACTCAATCACTGCTCGTTACCTGAAAAATAGTTGTAAGGGTGAGTTCCTCAATCGATATAATAAGCATTATAAAATATCATGCAATGTTAAGTAATTTAACACATTTCATCACCCTAATCATAACACACATTCAGTAACGGCACATCAACTCAAACATCATACTCAACACCAACATAAAGCACACGTATAATCTCAATTCATACTCAACACCAACACAAAACACACGTATAATATTGGAATACATCCATTCATATTATACGCCATACATACATTATGCAATGAGACTCCATGCATGCGGTACCGACTATTCGTGAACATATAGTTCAACCTCACCGATCAAATCCAGATACGGCTACCAAGCCCACTAGTCCCACTCATTTGAGACCTAGTGACTCACTCACTAATTCCTCACCATGGGAATTAGCTACCACCCCAAGGCTATGCTATGCACGCTAATCACCTAGCATGCAAACATCAACAACAATCCACAATACTAACTCACTAATTCCTCACCATGGGAATTAGCTACCACCATAAAGGCCACAATATGCAAGCTAAATCACTTAGTCATGCAAACATCAACAATCATCCACAATGGACATATGCTCACACTCTAAGCCATAAACAGTCCATTCATAATTTCATACATGATAGATACATTCACCACATTATGCCTATCATGTCATACCACATAATCAATCACAGCATTAGCACACTCTACTAATACCTATACTACTCAAAACAATGGAAAATGATCCCTACTCTATCATACATCAGCTAAATTACATTACTCAGCTGAACAACCAAAACTGCACAACAACAGCACAGGAAAATCACAATCCTGCCCATACGCGTATTGCCTAGTCCCATACGCGTATGGCCCATTTCTCAGCCAATCCCATACGCGTACCACCTATCTCATACGCGTATGCTACGCGTACCACTCCCCCATACGCGTACCAACAGAGACCAAACCACGTTCAAAACATCATCTTCCTCATCCATACGCGTAATGCCTAGTGCCATACGCGTACCAGACCATCTCATACGCGTATTGCCTAGTGCCATACGCGTATGACCAGAAACCAGATTTCCAGATCTGCTATGGTTTTCTCTGCTACGAGATCTCCCAATTCCAACCTCTTACAATTCAATTTTACACAGTAATCGTTCATATCATCTAACACGAATTATACCCTATTCGATTTCACAAATTCTAACATTTTTACATCTAATTCCTACGAATTCCCTTCAATTATAATCCAATTTTCGTTCATCCAATATTTCACAATTTCATCATGCATCATTCCAATTAGAGTCAAATCAATGGTTTATCACTACCCATTACATGTTATCCCATAATACCCAT